>NC_142499.1:18932867-19232867 GCF_965113065.1 Corylus avellana
TTTGGGGAAAATTCACTTTACCCCTCTGAAGTTTTAGGGGTTTTTCAATTCGAACCCAAATGTTTAAAAATTGACAATATACCCTCCGTAATGTTTCAAAAAAATTTAATTCAGACCCTCCATTACTAATTTCCGTCTAATTGGACGAAAGTCATCCCACGTGCGTCTCACGTAGGATTTTGATGCATTCTATTCCAATTTTGTCCTCATTAAAACCTATGAAATTACGTAATTACCCTCATTAAAGCCTATGAAATTGAGGGTAATTATGTAATTTCATAGGTTTTAATGAGGACAAAATTGGAATAGAGGGCATCAAAATCCTACGTGAGACGCACGTGGGATGATTTCCGTCCAATTAGACGGAAATTAGTAACGGAGGGTCTGAATTGAAAATTTTTGAAACATTAGGGGGGTACATTGCCAATTTTTAAACATTGGGGTTCGAATTGAGAAACCCCTGAAACTTCAAGGGGGTAAAATGAATTTAACCCTTTTCTTTTTCTTTCTAGAATGATGTTGTTTCTCAGTAAGGGTAAATTAGTAATCAAGAAGCATGTACCACTCACTTGCGATGTTTTCCATCCAAAATAACAGTCAAATCTGACCTAAGGGATAACTCCTAACATTTTGGTAGTTTTGCAGGGCCAAGTTACAATGAGTCGTAGTTTAGAGGTCAAAGTGCAAATAGGGTGTGGGGTGTAAAGTTTAATTTACCCAATATTTTAGATATATTTTGGCCAATAATAAAACCATAATCATAGGTAGATAGAGCACATTGATAGTGCACAAACAAGGGGTGAACAAACTTCAACAATAAAAGCATCAAAAGAGACATTAATGATGCAAAATGTGAGGAATGAGCTAATGTAAATATTGCTGTAGCCAAGAGAAAGAATAACATTATAGGAAAAGATAGTATGGATATATTTGACCATAATTACTTTTTGCGATTGGCTTTATACTAAGTGATGCCCATATGCTTGAAGCTCCTACATCAATATAAAAGTGCAGAATTTCTGTTGCAATGCTTAAGAAAGGTGTTTCAGGATTGAGGCTCGGCTGCAAGTTAGTATCAATGGAACCAACAGAGTCTTCACCCAGTACCATGGGCCAAAAAGAAAAGGGAGGAAAGAAGAGAAAAGAAAAAGTAGAAGGAAAACTGCAAAACACTAGAAAAGATAAAATTGATGAAGTAATGAGTAGCATTCCCACCATTAACACCTAATAAAATGTCTTCTGAAATTCCCTCCTTGGATGCATTAGCTGAGCTGCTGATCTCTTCTATTTGCTTTTCCAGTAAGTAATTAAGGTCCATTTCACCATCGGTTTCTTCAAGTACAGTTGGAGAAGGAGATGCACAGGATGAACGCATCTGTTTTATTGATTTCAAGAACACGGCAACAGCTGGATGGACGTTGATGCTTTTAGTTGCTAGTTTCATGATTGAACTAGATGGCACAGTGAGGGTTTCCCCTTCCAGATCTTGGTGAAGCCATTTGATTGTGAAAGTGCATCTACAATGGACCCTCTTTGAGTGTCTTACGCTGACTACCTAATAATTATTAATTGTTGCAATGTGAACTGAATTAGTAAAAGCATTTCCAATAATTTTGCATCTAGCATAAATTATGACATAAACTTCGATACACATCAACAGAAACCTGCAATGTATTTCACATACTTGACTCATCCGTTTTGGTGAAATGGGTGTACTCCCATTGTATAGATTGTGGCCAAATTCCTATACTAACAACCAGTTCATGTAGGTCCACGCATTATGAACCCCACTTTCCTTGTCTCAAATAAAGAAATCCTTGTTATTTTTCCATGCAACTAATCTACAAGGAGAGGATGTGTACCTTTTCAACCTTGGCATCATAGAAGTTACTCTTAAACTGCGATTTATGGGTGGCAAGAACACGCTCTCCTTCTTTGATATGGGTGCAGTCATCACCTAGAAGAGGAGTAGAACGAAAGCGGAGACAGGTAAGAGCTTCCTCATCGTACAATAGCATATCTTCCAAGTCTTGGCTTCCAAACTCTATAAGAAGACCACCTTCAGCAGAGCTGTGCATACAATCAGGAAGAAGACTCAAACAAAAGCAGTGCACTTACAAAAGTGATTGTAGTAGAGCAAATGTGAATAATAGGCTTAAGGTAACTATTGCAGTACATCATTTTCTCCTATGGTCTTCAAAGAGGAAAAAAAAACAATCAACCAAATACAGAAGTAACCAAGAGGGGAGTAAAAATCTATAACAGTGTTAAAAGTTATTCTCCCTCCCAAATCCATCAAGTTCTGGAGGCAACTATAAACCATGTGGAATATTCATCAAGTCCTGGCTGTGTATTCTCATCAAATATGCCACTCCTTCCAAACAAAGAATGTAACCACTTTTAATTTAATTTTTAGGATAAATGCCTAAATTACAAATCGCTCTATTAATCAAGCTTTACAAATTATTTGAATAACTACAATTATAGACAAATTACTTAAATTATGATTAAACAAATCCCTTTATTTAGGTAAACAAATCACCATTTATCACAAAGGATTTCTATCCATATAAAATTTTCTTTATTTTATATTGATCCAAGGTCCAAATTAAGCGTTTGTAGTCATCGGAAAGTAAAGAAACTAAATAAAAATATAAACAGTTACATAAGCCATTCAATCATGACATCTATAGAAATCAAACCCATGGGGTCACTCAATTAACTTCAGTTATATGTACAAGTTTACGAAAACCTAAGCGATCAGTTTTCCAAGAGAGGCCCGCCATCGCAACGCATAGAAAAGCAACATAAAACGACGCCTTGGCTATTAAATTAGGGAAAACACAGTGAGCAGCGGAGGCCTCACCAGAAAGAGACCCCGCAAGGGTGCCAAGACGAGTCCTCCTTGCGCATCGCTTCCATTTCCAAGGCACACTCTGCTTCTCCAGCGGTGCCCATTTTGCTGCGGCGGAAGATGCTCGCTCGGAGTGGCTTTTGGGGGGTATTGAAGAAAATGTGACACTGGAGACTGGGGAGTGAGGTGCGAAGCTCAGGAGAAAATTAGTTAATTTCCCGGGAATATATGGTGTTTTTCTAGTTTTCTTTTTATATTAGATGAATATTATTTAAAAACAATTTAAAAAAATAATATTCACCTATATTACGAGAACATTAGGATATTAGAAAAAGCACCTAACATTTTTCTTAATTAATTATGGGTAAAAAAAAATTAGATTGCTTTGCTTGAGAATAAATTAATATGACCTTGGATTTACCTTCTTTTTTTTTTCTTTTTTTTTTTTAATTTAACTCTATTATTAACGTTCGTAAATTAGTGTTATTGTTTTCTTTTGGACAAATAATGATTTTTTTTTTTTTTTTAAGAAAGTTATTCTTAATCTATATGGTTTTATGAGTGCATTCTTGAAAGAGTATAAAGTAGAAAATCACATTTTTATTTTATAAGTTGACGTGACGGTGTCAATTAGCTTTTAATTATTTTTTCTTTTCAAATGTCAAAAACTCTTAAAAATAGATGTTCAAATGAGTTTTCAAAGGCGTCCATCACTACCACTGGATCACGCTTTTTAAAATAAATTACAAAATTCTTCCTAAGACAAAACATTTCTAAAACACAAAACACTTATAAAAAAACACTTCTCAAAATTTGCCAAACAAATCTCTTTTTGTTAACCACAATCACAAATACAACACTTGTTTATTTATAATAAGTGTTTCTAAAACATTAATATTTTTCATGGAAACAACAATATATAATAATGCATTTCATCAAATCTTATCCCATTCGAATACCTTTTAGCCTTTTAATGGAAATAAATTTTAATGGAAATGAAATCAATTGATTGGGTTTTGCCACCTCCATGGTGGAAGAACCACTTCCCAAGTTTTGCAAAAATGAATTTAACACTCTTGAGTGCCATTTGAGAGAACTTTTACGCCACTCCACATTTGGAAATTTGATAGCTTTTGTGGAACTATAGATGACATTGTTGTTCCAGTTATTATATCTTTTATATTTAGTTTATCTTCAATCACCTATAATATAATAAGATTGGCAATTATTTTCATATATCATTATCCTATGAAGAAACAATAATCATAAGAAACAATAATAGTGGAATAAGTTTTCACCAATCGGAACTACTTCTCCACCATAACCCATAGCCAAACAACCGCCACTCTACCGCCACCAAACCACAAAGAAATGCCCATCCCACGCCGCCATACCAAAAAAGAACGGTTAGTCCTTGTAAAATATTAGGGGTAGGCATCGGTTCGGTCGATGTTGGTAGGAGCATTTTTGCTTACCGAATTGTAAAATTCGATTAAGTCGATTAATTAATCGACTTAATATCGACAATGAATAGTTTTGACTCTTTTTTTTTTTTTTTTTTTTTTTTTTTTTTTTCAGATAATCGATTTTTCAGTTAATAGGTGATTGGTTAATTGTCGATTCAAAGAATTCTCAACTTCCTTGTAAGTTGTATCTACAAAATCAACAAAAGCATATGCTCTATAAATAAAAAGACAGCAAATCCATGAAATGCATAACAAAAGCATAACCACAAATCAATTAGACAAACCAATAAAGAAATCTAATAGATAAAATTCAAATTTCATTTGAAAAACTGGTTAAGTCAGTTAATTGTCAGGTAATATATATATATATATATATATATATATATATATATATATATATATAAAAAAATAAAAAAAATAAATAAATAAAAAATAAAAAATCTACCATATACTGAACCAAACTAACGTCAAAACAATATCTTTATTCCACCTACCGATTGTCAAAAGTCAGTTATCAGTCGGTAGGTAATAAACGATTAATCTGTCAACTCTTACAAAATAGGAAGGATGCACTCAAGGTTCAGTACATGTTCCCATGCCAAGCCATCCAAGCCTTCTTTCCAAGCTCAGCAAATTTGGGCTTGGATTCAAAAGTTCTTGAGTGAATTTACCATTCCAAAACTAGTCTCGTTTGGTTCGTGAAATGTATAATCCATTGAAAAATGAATAGTTACTACTAAGAATAAAAAAATGTGGAATATAATAACTATTCCTATTCCTTAATTTAGTAACAAAACACATGCAAAAATTGTAATTGAATCAAAATTACAAAAAACAACATTTTTTTTTTTCAAACTCATTAAAAAAAAAAATTGAAATAAAATGGGTGGCCAATGGGTGGTCAGGCCACCCACTTTATTTTTTATATATTTTTTAAAATTTTTTATTTTGTTTTAAATTTAATTTTTTTAAAAAAATTATATGGATATTTTTTAAAAAATGTATTCAATTCCTAAAGGATTAGCCAAACAACTCATTTTTTTTAGTGGCTTAGCTAATCCTATCTGTATGAAATTAGTAGTCTCATGAAAATAAATTATTCCCAAGAATAGTGTGTTATCAAACAAAAAAATAACTATACTTAAAATTAGTTAGTCAATTTCAAAGGTCTATTCCGCAAACCAGACGGAGATCTCTCATTTTTAGTCATAATTACTCTTTCATATTTGTGAGTTTTTTTTTTTTTAAAAAAAAAAAAAAATTGTTGGAATGATATTTTGCATTATAAGATATTTTTGAGTGATTTCTGATTAATTTTCAATTGTAGTGGAGAAATTATTTTTCGTACAAACCAGACAAAAAAAAAAAAAAAAATTTTAAAGTGTCAACCGAAAAATCAATAATTTAAAATAGAAAACATATTATAGCTATGGGCCAAATTTAGTACATCAGAATTGGCCATGACTAGTCTAAAACAGGCCCAAGCCCAAATTCCTAAAGAAACAATATTACATGCACCTCATTGGTTAATTGTCCCACGGAGTCTTCGCCGTCCACTTTTGAACATTTGCCAGCCTGGCCCAGCCCGCAAATAAAGAAAAGTCTCGGCGTGCTTTCCCACTCTCCCAGTGCTCCACCAATCAGAACTCGTAAAGGTGCCTTGTACTAAAAGCACACGTAGAGCCAAATGCCCAATGACAGGGGCACTTCAGATTTTTCCCTCTTTGCTCTTTCCAACTAAAAGCCAAAAGGGAGTTTTGCATCTTAATCCCTCATCACAAGTACAATTACTCCATCGTTAGTTTTAATTAAATTAAACACTAAATTATTACCACACAAGTACACCAAGTGAAAGGAGAAGGTTCATTTCAGATTAAATTTTACAAAATTAATAATATATATTGTCATATAATAAATATATTATTACCTTACATAAAGCTTTTACAAAATTCATATTCGTTATTTGAAAAAAAATTAAGAGCAGATAAATCATAGCCAAAACTATCAGGTTACAATGTCATAGAAACAAATATAAAAATCTTACAACTAAGTCATATCTATGACTTCAACATTTGCTAACCCATGTCCAAATTTACAGTTATATAACAGATCTGCTCCGCGCAGACTAAATCTAATACATATTCTCAACTTTTATTTTCTCGATTATGGGAGTAGAACCCTTACAATGAAACTAATCCTCCTCAACCCAAAGGTCAGGATAAAAACCTTCACTCTAAAGATCGCTCATGAAAGTATAACTAAGGAGAAGTTAAATCCTTACTAGTGGTTGATTTTTACTGAAACTTAATTTCAATTGTATGACAATTATATTTCAGCCTACTAAATAACATTATTCATTACCATAAAAAAAAAAAAAAAAAATACTAGGTGTCAATATTTTTTTTTCATATTTCACCCATCTAAAAAGGACTGTATAATATGACAATTATATGGCTTTTCTCAAAGGACCGTATAATTAAATAGGTTCAATCTAATATGAGAAGTTTTGGAATTAGGACATTTGTCTTTTTAAAAAAATATTGGTATCAATATATTTTTTATATTTTTTCATTTCATCTTACAAATTAACTATCAATTATATTTTTGGAGAAAAATAATGCTGTAATTTTTTATAATGAGTTTTTGCATCATTTAAATATTAATTGGAGGGAATTTAGATGCAGTGGAAAATAGAAATAAAAATTAAGAAAAAGAAAAAGCCAAAAGTCTGAGCACTTAAGGAAACCACAAGGGTGGTGAGTCGGTGACAAGAGACGAGTCAAACACTGGAGGGAGAAGGAAAACACCGAGACAATCTGAAACCGTCCGTTTCCGCGTATCGGACGGCTCCAAAAGTCTAGGGTCATAGAACATTCTCGAATTCTTAGCCCTAACACTATATAACGCGCGCTTAACCCCGCTCCGCAGTCTCACTTTGTAACCCTAGCTCTGTCTCTTTGTTTAGTTTTCAGATCTCTCTTTGTTTTTCATTCCTTTCTTAATCTTTTCGTCGACATAACCTAGAAAGAAATAGCGATGGCCGGAAAAGGAGAAGGCCCAGCGATCGGAATCGATCTCGGAACTACGTATTCGTGCGTGGGAGTGTGGCAACACGATCGCGTTGAGATCATTGCCAACGACCAGGGTAACAGAACGACGCCGTCCTATGTTGCCTTCACCGATACGGAGCGTTTGATCGGAGATGCGGCCAAGAACCAGGTCGCCATGAACCCCATCAACACCGTCTTCGGTAAGATCTGAGCTCCTACGAACATGTTTTCTTTTACTGCTTCTTAGTTCTTAGATCTAAATATGTGTGACTTGATTTTTATTCTAGGATTTAGATTTATGTTAACATGTAGATTTGGATTTCTTTATCATCAGCTCCAATGGAATATATTAGATCTAAGTTTCTTTGTGGTTGACGATGAGAATGTGCTATTTGTTTTTGGTTGATTAATGATTTTGTTAAAGTCGTTCAGATCTGCATTGTTTAGTTTAGATTCGATGTTCGTGTCGATTCTTTACGTAGATTATAACTGTAATCGATCTGCTGGATGTTGAACTATATTTTCTTTTCGTGTTATTGTATTGAAGATCTATTTATTAACGATTAAGTAGTTGTCATGCCTTTTTGCTCGGACGGTGTTATTGTTTCAGCTTTGTACAAATAAGCAGTTTTCGTAGTCTTAATAATATGTCATCTTAGATTTAAGAAAAATCCTGATGTATAACCAATGTATTTTTTCGTGATTACTAATTTTCAAAATGTTTTCAACAAACTTAGATTGTTTTTGAGAGGCGTCGCGATGTTAAGGACATTTGTGGCAATCGTTTATTTAGAATCCAATAGCAATTGTAAGTGTGTAGGTTGTAAAAATTCAGAAAAGAATTTTGATTTATTAATACAATATTATTGAAAGGCGTCGCTATGTTAAGCACAGTTGTGGCAATCGTTTATTTAGAATCCAATAGCAATTGAAAGTGTGTAGGTTGTAAAAATTCAGAAAAGAATTTTGATTTATTCATACAAACATCTAACTGCTTGTTGAGTGTTATGGGATCTTGTATTGGTAGTTTGTGCATGTTGGATGACTTTGTGTGTAATATAATCGAGTTAATTTTCTATTTGTTTGTTACATTATGTTTTAGTATCCGGGTTATGCTTACTTGTACTTTTCTCTGCAGATGCAAAGAGGTTGATTGGCAGGAGATTCAGCGATGCCTCAGTTCAGAGTGATATTAAGTTGTGGCCTTTCAAGGTCCTTAATGGCCCTGGTGAGAAGCCCATGATTCAGGTTAGCTACAAGGGTGAGGAAAAGCAATTTGCTGCTGAAGAAATCTCTTCCATGGTTCTTATGAAGATGCGCGAGATTGCTGAGGCTTACTTAGGTTTCCAAATCAAGAATGCCGTGGTTACTGTTCCTGCATACTTCAATGACTCTCAGCGTCAAGCTACCAAGGACGCTGGTGTCATTGCTGGTCTCAATGTCATGCGTATTATCAATGAGCCCACCGCGGCAGCCATTGCCTATGGTCTGGACAAGAAGGCAACAAGTGTCGGCGAGAAGAATGTTTTGATTTTTGATCTTGGTGGTGGTACCTTTGATGTCTCTCTTCTTACTATTGAAGAGGGTATCTTTGAGGTGAAAGCCACAGCTGGTGACACCCATCTTGGTGGTGAGGATTTTGATAACAGAATGGTGAACCACTTTGTCCAGGAATTCAAGAGAAAGAACAAGAAGGACATCAGTGGCAACCCAAGAGCTCTTAGGAGGTTGAGGACATCATGTGAGAGGGCGAAGAGAACTCTCTCATCCACTGCCCAGACAACCATTGAGATTGATTCTTTGTATGAAGGAATTGATTTCTACTCCACCATCACCCGTGCCAGATTTGAGGAGCTTAACATGGATCTCTTTAGGAAGTGTATGGAACCCGTTGAGAAGTGTTTGAGGGATGCCAAGATGGACAAGAGCACAATCCATGATGTTGTCCTTGTTGGTGGCTCAACCAGAATTCCCAAGGTCCAGCAGCTATTGCAGGACTTCTTCAACGGGAAGGAGCTCTGCAAGAGCATCAATCCCGATGAGGCTGTTGCTTACGGTGCTGCAGTCCAAGCTGCTATTTTGAGCGGTGAGGGCAACGAGAAGGTGCAGGATCTCCTCCTTTTGGATGTCACCCCTCTCTCCCTTGGTTTGGAAACTGCTGGCGGTGTCATGACCGTGTTGATTCCCAGGAACACTACCATCCCCACAAAGAAGGAGCAGGTATTCTCTACCTACTCTGACAACCAGCCTGGTGTGCTGATCCAGGTCTATGAGGGTGAGAGAACAAGGACCAGGGACAACAACTTGCTTGGTAAATTTGAGCTTTCCGGAATCCCTCCTGCTCCCAGGGGTGTTCCTCAGATCACAGTGTGCTTTGACATTGACGCAAATGGTATCTTGAACGTGTCTGCGGAGGACAAGACCACCGGTCAAAAGAACAAGATCACCATTACCAATGACAAGGGTAGGCTTTCAAAGGACGAGATTGAGAAGATGGTTCAAGAGGCAGAGAAGTACAAGTCTGAGGACGAAGAGCACAAGAAGAAGGTTGAGACCAAGAATGCCCTGGAGAACTACGCATACAACATGAGGAATACAGTGAAGGATGAGAAGATTGGTGCAAAGCTTTCTCCAGCTGATAAGAAGAAGATCGAGGATGCCATTGAGCAGGCCATCCAGTGGCTCGACAGCAACCAGCTTGCGGAGGCTGATGAGTTCGAGGATAAGATGAAGGAATTGGAGAGCATCTGCAACCCAATTATTGCCAAGATGTACCAGGGTGCTGGAGCTGACATGGGTGGTGGTATGGATGAGGAAGTTCCTGCCGGAGGCAGTGGTGGTGCTGGCCCCAAGATCGAGGAAGTTGACTAAACTGTTGGTCATTTCCTAATATTTTTAAAGTTGAATGGTTTTCTTTATCGGATTTTGAATTCCATTTTGTGGCTTTGAAGCTATATTAGTAGTTTTGTTCAAAGCCAAATTATATGTTTATGTTTACGTTTTTAGTACCCGATTACATTGAGGCATTTTTGCCTGGAACTAATTAATCGCAAGTATGGAGATTTGGGTTACAGTATTAAATATATTTTTCTTACTTCATTTGCAAGCCTATTTATATTTTAATTATTGCTGGAATCGGCAAAGATTTAGTATGCCTAGATCGTCAGAAGCACCCCAGAATTGAAGACCGTCACTCATGGCTGAAGCTAAAGCAATGCTAATATAGAATTACAAGAACTCCTCGGAATAAGATTCTCTTACGATAGAATAAGGAGTAATATTGTAAATTTTGTACTTTAACTTTAATGTTAAGAAAATTTTATCTTTCATTTTACATTAAATAGATATTCTCCATTTCGGTTGTGGATTTTGTTTTAAACTCTTTAATCCAATCCAATCCAATCCAATCAACAAAAGCGAATTGTTTGCTCTTTTAATATATTGGAAGATGATTTATCTTCTTCTCTAGCATTAATCTTTCAATCAATTAATCTTGGACTGAATGGTATAGGATTTTCTATTTTGTAACATGCTTTACTTTGTACACAAGTAAGACACGCTTTTACAATCTTGATAGATTACATTTGAAGTTTCTAGGTGGTTCTTTTAAAGAAAGAGCGATTAACATTTTTTACAAAATTAAGTAAAATTTTGCTTTTTATAAAAGAAAGAGTAAACTTCCCGCATCTCATCCTTACATTTAATTGGTAATGTTGAGATATTCTTCCTCATCCTAATATAGTTTTGTGATCATTGGATCAAAGAAGTTTCGTATGAACCAGGCGGGGCTAATGCCATTAACCGAGATAAACATGCATTTTGTTTTCTCACAGAGAATAGATTTTACTATTTATATGTTTGGATCAAAATATTTCCTCTTCATAGCAAAACCAGAAAAACAAAAAAAAACGTGATGGAGATGCTGACCCTAAGAAGAAGCCTAATGCCAAAATCACTTGAAACCTTTTCATCGGACCACTGAGTCCTCAACTCATTTTCCCATGCTTTTATTTTTCATGGCTTAAGGTTGTCTAATGTCATGCTTGTGATTACAATACCACCCTATATATATATATATATATAATCAAACCCTCCAAAAAAAAAAAGAAGGGGGGTTATATATATATATATATATATATATATATATAACAGGTGAGTAGGGCAGGCTGAGAGAGTCCTCAAAATCTGCTCCCTTCCAGAATTGCTGATCTTTTACAAAGCCTCAACCTCCCCACCAAAGGACATCCCCAAAAAGGCCAAAAAAGTGCCGTTAGCCTTAGCTGAAATTGGCTGGTTATTTATTTTTCCAAGTGGAATCCACTTGTCCATAACCCAGACCGCGGAAAAGTAAAAGAACACCATAAATTAATTTTGTTGTACCCAAGAAAATATCATTCATGGCCGACGCCATTCCTGACCCTCCCCCACATCCATCCATTGCCGTTGACTCAGCGTCCATATACATAAATCAGACCCACATTTCTCTATCAATATCATTCAAAAAATCCTTAAAGAGAATAATATCTTTTGGCTTAGGTGGTGTGACATTATTGGCCTATGACTTTGGGAGATATGATAATGCCTCTCACAAACAGTTGGGCACAACTAGGTAAAATATTGAAGGGTTTCAATATTAAAGGGTCATTTGTCTTATTTGTGTCATTGATCCCAGTTAATGCCTGTATTTGGAATCAAAATACGCAGACCCTCCCTCAAAAACAGCCTCTTTTTCTGAACCCACTGGACAGATTCCTCCATCCCAAGTAAATAAAATAGAGAGTTTCTGTGATAGAACCTTTCATCCAAGAGAAAGATATGAAACCAAGACTGGAAATGATTTAACACCAGACTATATGAACATGTGAAATGCTGGTTGAAGAAGTATAAACTTTCAACTTTAAATTGATGTCAATATCTTACAATTATGTGATCAGAAAGAAAATAACTAATACACAGGGTTCACTTGCTATATAATCCATTAAAATGGGAACCATCTCACACAATCACATTACAAAATACCTTCTTATTTGAGTGTCTCACAAACTAGCCGATACCTCCATTGAAACTTCATAAGCTATCAATAAAAAGAACCTCCAAAGTGAGACAAGTTTACAGAAAAAAAAATATATATATATCCAAGCCATGCAAGAAAGTAATAACTTGATAAATAACTAGAATCTGACTGAGTTGAAGAATCAAGAATCATTACAGTCAACAGCTGATCAGATTCATGGGCATAAATACCACCACAGTTAGTGAGCAAAAATTACTAACAGGCAAATGTGAGACGATGCGCATTTCGTGTCATAGAATACACTGTATGGTACAAAAGTTAGTAAAACAATGAAGCACCGTGCTATGGCAACAACCCTTACAATTCTCTAAATAAACGCTTATATCAAGTCAACATAAGATCATTGCCTCCTAGGTGAGGGCGAAGGCAAACACGAACCTCATGTTCTTCAGGCCCCACACGAAGTTTTGGCACCATAATCTCGAGCACAGATCCTGGCCCATCATAATAAGCTTCTATGTTAGCATCTTCAGGAATTCGGGTTGAAAGCGGTATTTCTCTAACAAATTCCCCTGGTGGGCAGTGTTCAGAAGATGGATCGGTAAGCTTGAACGTCCTATCATGCCGCTTGATGAATGGAATGCGAGATGTGCTCGCACAAGATACCTTTATGATACCACGAGTGAGAGTATTTCTCCAAGAAACTTTCACCCTCTGAAGATCCACAAAGGGCAAGCTGATAATGATTAGATACCCTTCTTTGTCCTCGTATATCGTTTTTGCAGCTGTAACAGGCCCATAGACATCCTTCATTACCCCACTAAATTCATTCAACCAGTGCGGCTCATTAGGGTGAATTTCAATATCCGGAATTCGATCAGAGGGAGGATTGACAGCCAAGAAGCAATCATCATCATTCCCATGTGGGAAAAAGTCCTTCCTCCGCTTGCCGCTGACAGGTGATAGGTCCATCGCATCGCCATTAACATGGTTAGACGGCTGAGTTGACAAATTCAGGCCAGAACCATTAAGCAATTTCTTTGAGTGGGAATTGGCGGCATTCTTTATTGGAGGAGCTGGCCTCTCAAGCTCAAAATCTGTGTTGGGGAGGTTTCTCCATGAACTAAAATCACTTGCTTCTTGTGGGATTGAGAAGTTCAAGTCCCTACCCGTGAGTTCCATCCATCTCTTCCGCTCTTCCTCATCAAGACCCATGAGACTGGGTGATGGAACAACCTCAATCCCATGCACACACTGGGGATTTGACAGACCCCTATAGTGCTTCCGTTGCATCCTGTGGGATCGGACAAAACCCTTATCGACGCTAAAGGGAAATGGACGCTCTCCTTGACGAGAATGCCCATTCATGTAACTCCTGAGCTGCATCTTACCCAATGCATTCTCGGGCCTCTCCTTGAAAACCCACATGTACATATTCTCCATGTCATGCTGAACCATGAAAACATCGAGCTTGAGATCAGATTTATCGAACCCAGATACCCCATTGCTGTCCCGGATAATCTTGGCCTTCGATTTCTCATTCAATGAGGGCTTAAAGTAAAAGCTAAAGAAAACCCAAGCACCCCAAATGCTATCAACCCGTTTGGCGCATTTCCTTCCAGCCTTGGGGACGACAGTAAGGAAACTCTCGGTTTCATAAACTTGTGGAGCAAGCCCAACCTCTAGAATATCACAGGGGTCGGGAATCCACGGCTGCGGAGGTGGGCTGCGCTCAGCCGACAAGGGCAAATTGATATCCGGTGGACGGGAAAGAATGATTTGTCGGTTCATCTCCAAATCCAAATCGTCGTGCGAGGAGGCGCTGGAATCCATTGACAATAGCGTAGATGGATGATGATTCTCCATTGAAAGGGCTGTGAGCAGAGAATCTCCCATTTCTTAGCTCATCTCCTTGGTAAGGGGTTTTGTTGCTGGTGGGGTTGAATATTTTGCCATCCCCAATACAAACAATTCAACAAAACAACCTCATAAACACCTTCAATCAAATCAATCAATCCCCAGTATATCTCCCCTCCATCAAACCCCTAGATTTATCAATCAGATAACAAATTCCTCACAAACCCACAACAATAATCAACAAAAGTATTCAACAAACCCACAAAAAAAAAAAAAAAAAAAAAACAAAACAAAAAAACAAAAAAAAAGAAGATAAGATTTTTAAAGTATATAAGTATAAAAAAATAAAAAAAATAAAAGCAAAAGAAAAAGAAATAAAAAAGTTTTTCTCTTCAATCTCTACCTAGCCCAGAAAAGAGATTCAGAAAACGCTAAAGAAAGACTATATCCAATCCTACCCCAAGAATCTCCCGAAATCCTCCAAACACAGGTGGGAAACACTGAATCAAAACCATCAAATCCATAAAAATCTATGCTTTTTACTCTTCCTCACACATACACACCCACACACACACACCCACAATAAAAATGGAAAAAAAAAAAAAAGTAAGTTAAAAATCCAGAGACCCAAGAAGAAGATTGGGGATCTTCAAAGATTACCTTTTGGGATAAGCATCAGGGAATCGAGAGGAAGAGGGGGCTCCAGAAGCGACCATGATGCTCATCTCCACCATATCATCATCTACAACGACCATTTCCTTCCCTCTTGTTTTCTCTTTCTCTCTCTTTTTTTTTCCTTTGATATTTTTTTCCTTTTTTTTTTCTTCTCTCTTTTGTTTCCGTCAAAAGAAACAGATGGGTGTGTAGGGTAAAGAGCGGACTGTGAGAGGAAACGTAGCCGTCACTCACCGTCTCATTTTAAAGCCGGCTTTCTCTGGTAAAAGCCCGCACTAGATACCACCACATATCTCCGCCGTTTCCTCACGGTGACGGTGCACGTGTGCGTGTGCGTTACGTGTTTGTGTTTTCTGAGGTCAATACTCGACAGGGATTGTGGTGTATGATAGCTGGTTAGTCTATCAATCATCTTGGGATATTTATTTTTTTTATTTTTTATTTTTTTTATTTTATCTTTTTCCATGGCGTTTCTTATGATGTTTACCATAAACTAATCATAATATATGATAATCTAAGTATTCAATTCCAATGAATTTCTCAATATTTTTTTGTTTAATACCACTACTTTATCATATAAAAATATGTAACCTTGCTTTTGACAGAGTTAAGCTTCTGTTTCTTTTGGGTTTCAAACAGGGAAAAATTAACCGTTGACTAGAACAAGACAAAAAGGTTTTGATTAGTATTTGCGTGTTGAATTTGGGTTTGGGTTTGTGTCGATGCATGAATATACCACTATAAAGATTATATAAGCCAGTTTTAAATCGGACCATTTAACTTTAACCTGTTAATTTCGCATTAAATTCGTATATGGTGGTCATAAAAATTAGGTTGGTATGAGAGAGTAAAAACTTTTTGGGTAATTGGGTGTGGAAAAAGATGATTGAGGTTTTGAAAAGTAAATCCGTTTATAATGGGTGCTTATAAAAGAGGCAAAGTCCCAGATAAAGTGTTTGAGAAAAAGGTACACAACTTACGTGTTGTGTTGTACTCTAGTCAAACTCCATACTACTTGAATATAAAGGGAACTTGTCCATTATTCTCAAAGTCTGAAAATGTGTGCTAATAATGTGAGACCAAAAAAATAAATACATTATTATTAAGTGGCTGCCTTTGAATTTTTATCAATCATAGAAACAAGTGATTCGACAGCTACCGAATTATTTTTTGTAAGAGATCTTTTTGGTGGTGATAATGTGTAAACAGAAAAATTCTTGCTTATTCTTTTAAGGATAATTTTTTTTTTTCTCAAAATGCCCACATTCTAAGTTAAAAAAAAATTAAAAAATTAAAAAAATTAAGGGGTAGCCGGCCACCCCAGTTGGGCTAAGCCACCCCATACGGCCATACCGACAAACCCTTAATTTTTTTAATTTTTTTTAATATAATATGCATTTTAAACTGGTATTATTAATTTAATAAATCAAAATAAATAATTTTAAAGGAAAAGTTTGTTCCTTTTTCAAAGACTAACTTAGCTAGTTAAAATGGTTGTAAGAATACTCTTGGAAGATCATGTTAATGTAAATATTCTATTTTTATTAAATAGAATCGTAAATTATGTTAAAAAGCAAATTTTTGAACGGTGCGACGGAGCTCCTACAAAATAGAAAGAAAAAAATTATCGAAAATTGTCGACCCGTAAAAGATCGGAAAAACCTCTTATCCCTAAATCAATAAATTTATTGATTTTTTTTTTTAGAGGAAAAACTAAATGACATGGTCGATTAAGAATATGTATCTCTTTCAATGGGAGCGTCCCTGAAGACTTAATAGAAAATTATATCACATAAAATGTCTCATAAGTCATGGATCAGTTTTGACTTTTTATTTAAAATTCCAAAAATACGTACTCAATAAACATCATTTGCTAATATTAATACGCAACACTAAAATTACCTTATATATATAGTTAGTTATTTAGTTATTTAACGTCATATTAGCTCTTGTTTATCAATGATAATACCGTGGTCCAACTTTGGACGGCTTCAATCGTGATATCGACACATCTGTGAAATCTCGATTCCACGTGCAGGACACGAGGGACCCGCACGCTTTCTTTTTTGGTATGCAAATTGCAATTGGCAACCTTTTCATTTTTTTAAGATTATATTGTTCCATTTGTCTTGCAAAATTTTACACAATCCAAAAAACAACTCCTTCAATTCATTAAATCTTAACAACTATTTACCTTTTTTTTCAAATTTTGTTTCCATTTATTTTACAAAACCCTAAAAACCACACCCACCATTTATATTTTACTGTATTGACAAGACAGTGTTTATCAGTTTTTTACTTTTTTTTTAACAAGAGCGAATGGACATCAATCATGATACCACAACCAATAACAAAATAGCTATTTCATAAAAATAACTATTCTATTCTTGGGTTTATTCCTGTGTACCAAACATGCCTAAGCATATTACATTCCTGGCGATCTCCAGTTGGTTAAATCATTCTCCACGTATTCTCATCCAACATATAAATAATTGAAAAAAAAATGAAAAAAAAAAAGAACGACTACAAATAGATAAAGATTTCTTTTAAATTAGGTTTGATGAATTTTTTTCAATTCAGTATATTATTAAACAGATACCCGCGATTCTCACATGTTTGTTCTATTAATAAATTAGATTTGGGAAAAATTCTCTAGACAAGATCATTTCAAATGATGATTAGTATGAGAACATAAACCATTGGTTTGATTTAATGACATGTGGGGATTCGAATTTTGTTTGTTCTTCCTAAAATTTCGGTTGGAGGGTGCAATATTAAAGATCAAAGAAAAAGTTTTGTCCACCAATGGAGTCCCTTTAGTGTGTGTTGGGTGTGGCTATCAAGTCGTATCACACAGAGGAACTTCACTAGCAGCTTCCTCAACCCATTCCTCCAATCAAAAGTGGGATTGCTTTTTTAGTGTTGTGATAGATATTAATATATAATTTTATTATTATTATTTTTGTAAACAAAAGTATCTGAGGTTTGCTTTTTCTGCAATAAGAGAACGACTAGAGCTAAGCCATGTGAGGAAGGTTTGGTTCATTTATCATCATCACATACAAAATCCCTTTTTATTTATTTATTATTATTTATTATAAGGAAGTCCATTATTAGCTTTGTGTATCAACTGCAATAATGTGTTGATGGACCATTAAGGCACTAAAGAAAGCCTAAAAGATAACACCGACTGACAACAGGGGTTACCTCATATGCTTCACCCCATCTTGTCGCTTTCTTCTGTAAAAAGATGTTGCTGCTTCTTCTTCTTCTTTCTGCTATTTTCAACTCCATTTTTGGGGATTTTTTTTTTTTTTTTTTCTGTAAAATAATTTATTAGGCACCCGGCGATTAATGGAAAAAGGCATGTTATACACAACTATATTATTTTGCAAATCTAATAGATCAATCATTAGATTTGTGGATATATTTGTGAGTTCTACACAAATTTAATGATAAATTCACGGTATAAAGATGATTGAAAGAATTAATTTTATTATTCCTCATATGGAAAAGTCTAGATTTCTTTAGTTATCTTACGGTTGTAATAGATCAAACAACAACTTCGTACGTATGTGATGGAATGAAATGATAAGCAATACTTAATTACGATAAAGTATTAATTAAATAGTTTAATTAACTTTATATATATATATATATATATATATATATATATATATATATATATATATAAGTTTTTGGAAGAAATGGTAAATTAATACGGTATCAAAACCCTCAATTTTTAATTAAATATTCAATGTGTTGGGGCCTTACTAATTCAAAAGGATTATCAATTTTCATTTCAAAGAAAATCACTTTGAAATGGAGAGGAACCGGTTAGGCAAAACAAGAGGGCAAAATGGTCTTTAAAAAAATTTAAAATATCATTTTTTCCTCTTATATTGTATTAACCCGTTCTTTTCCATTTCCTTTGAAATGGAGGCTGGATCCCATTCCCTCACTAGTTGAGACGAAGTTTGAGCGCATGCACGAATAAAGTGTTAAAGTATTAATTAAATATTAAGTTTGTTAATATTTATCTAAGTTTTTGAAAGACGTGATCATTTGACAAATTTCATAAAGATTTGTTTTTTTTTTTTTAAAAAAAAAAAAAAAAAAACCTACGTAAATTTGTCCTTTCAGATCTCTAATGAGCTTAAAACAACTTTTAATTAATTTAATTAACTATAGTATATAGATGTAGCATATACACACACCAATTACTTCTCTCTCTCTCTCTCTCATAAGACAAGAACAGGCAGAGTGAAGTGCACTCTACTTAGGATCAACACTTTCTTGGCACTGAGTCATTGTTTATTAATTAAGAGAAAATTAAAAGCAAAAAAAAAAAAAAAAGTTGATATGTCATTCATGATTTGTTTTTGAAAAAAAAGGACACGTGTTTGAAATTTTATTTAATAATTGATAAGGGGAGATGGAACTGGAACCCAACTATTTGTTTAATCAATCCCACTTATATAGCTGAAGAAATATTGGGGGGGTTTATTTATTTAAATGGGGGAAAAAAAAAGTATAGATTATTAATAAGATCACTTTAATTACTTTTGTTAGATATATAGTCAGATTAGACTCAGATATCACCTATTAATGAGTTTTTCTTCAGGTTCTTCTGGTTTGAAGCTTCCTAGTAGCTTCTCCTTTCAGATACGTACAAGGAAATAGGAAGAGGGCCACATGCCCTCTTATATTATTTTAAATCCACCACTGCCTATCACTTCATTTTATCATTTGATTGGTGCATTGATGCAATTACCTCTGAATCAGAATGAATGAGACAGGAATGGAAAAAAGAAATAAAGGTTTTTAATGGGCCTGCTTGTTGGGCCGGGCTGCCTCGAGTCGGAGCATTTGAATTGGGCTGGAGCTCCAAGAGGCTTTGCCATACCTCATTACTGTGCAGTTGGGTGGGATAATCTAACTCAATTATTGAGAACAACCTAATCTGGTGGGCATCTGAAATGTCTCTTGGAATAGTAATTATTAATTAAATGATTAGTTTAGGTTTTTAGGATAAATAATGGTTTAATGTCCCCAAGATGTGGCTCAATCGGTTAGGGATCACGTCTCATGAAACGAAGGTCATTAGTTCGAATTGTCCTCCTCCTTTTCTCTCTCATTGTGTGAACACGTCAAAAAAAAAAAAAATGTTATGAATTCAAACTTTGTCTCCCTCATTAACCTCTCATTTTATCTACATGTTGGGCTTCACTTAATTAGTAAGGAAAAGTTTGAAAGTACTAGTCAAATTACAATTGAATCCCCTAAAATTACTAATAGAATACAATCTTACCTAGCATAGACAGAATTAGGATTTCTTAGTAAGAGGAGCTAAGTTTAGTTTTAATAAGGATCAAACTTAATTTTTAGACTAAATATATATATAACCATAAATACATAAATATTTTAACTGTTTTCGTTTATATATATAACTAGAAGGGACGAGACGGTCATGGCCCTTACCGGCCTCCCTCTAGCTCTGTCTCTATCATCAATGTAAAACATAGCACTTACGAGTATCTTTATAAAGAGTGGTCAGATCGGAATAGAAAAGAAAGGGTGGAGCGGGCTGGAAGGATGAATAATGAGTTTTGTTTTTATTGATAAAAAATAAGCCAATAATTGAAACGACTGTGTAGAGATGTTGGCAGAGATTGGTGGCATTTGGGATCCAACTCGTATCACTCATGAAAAAGTGTGAGCTTTATACATGGAAAAGCAAACGCATCTTAGTTGGTGGGAATCAAATATTGCAATATCACTCACATTGTGTATTGGCTTTTGAGCACCCAAAAGAGCTTAGTTGGACTAATTGAAACCTTCCAATTAACTAGTCTTTTTGATGCATCAATTGCCAAAGTGTGACGTTTATTAATGAGGTTTTAAGTGTTTATAAAACTTAGGCAAGAGTATTATAGATTGAAAAATGTTAGATTTATAACTTTTTTACGATTAATAATATTATATATAGAACAAGTATTCATCTTCTATTCATCAAAATTGATGTGGCGTTGTCATCTTCCATAATATTTAGTGGATGGAAATGAGTTTTTTGAGGGAGGACCATGCCACACTAGCTTTATTAAATGAAAAGTGAATACTTGTCCAGTATATAATATTTTTCTAATAAAAAAGTGTTAGAGGCCATTTTATTCTCTCCGTCAATATTATGTCAAAAAATTATTAATTATATAGTGGAACAACATCGTAATCATTTTATCTTCATTAAATTTACCTGATATATTTGTCTCTTTTCTTGGTACGTAAAGCTAGCTAGCTAAAATTCTTTGTGTTTATTTTCTTTACTATTATTAATTTTTACATGGCATCAAAGGCATCGGTTAACACCAGTCTTCAATCGCTACTATATTGCTAGTTTTATTTTCACATGCTAAGAGAGTGTTAAAAAATTAAATAAATAATAATTTTAATAGAACATGGTAATCAAAAGGGAGAACTTTACTTATCATCCCTGGTTTTTCATCACTCTTACAATTAGGGGTGTTCAAGTAGTTATAATTGGCGGTTATTGGCTATAACCGCTAACCGCAACAGTCTTGGGCGCCGCCTAAGCGGATAGTGGTTATTTTATAATTGGCGATCAGCAGTTATTCAATGCAATAACCGACAGTTTTATAACCGTTTTTTTTATATGAGCTTTTGGACTTTTTAAGTGTTTTGAACCCTAAATTGGCATATTTTTAAGACTTATTTTAAACGTTTAAGCCCAAAATTTTCCTCCAAAACGATGCCGTTATGGTGTTTAACACCAAAACTACGCACGTTGTTTTGAATGTTATATTGTAATTATTATTAATATATATATAAGTGTAGGCGGTTAGCGGGGACGGTTATAACTACTCGGTTTGAATACCCCTACTTACAATTATATCCTTAAACTTTGAAAAAAGTGTCAATTTAATCTTCATTTGGGTAGCTTTGCCATGCATCTATATAACCGGCCTAACATATATATATACAAGATTCTTACCCCTGGAATGTAAGAATGGAATAGGTTCTCAACCGTCTCACATGGAAGAGTCTCCCTCAAAAAACGGCCTTTAGATCACTTAACCTTTTTGATATCATTTTAAGGGCACTTTTGGGTTCCCAATCAACTGGAGTAAACTCTTCCTATCCTTCCTATAGCAAGCCGGTCAATAAATTATAATTATAACAAAAAAGAAAAAGAAAAGAAGCAAGCTTTTATTCCAAAATATGACCAAAACGTCATTTTCCTCCCATTCAGTAGTCTACCATTTCCGTGTCACCCACGTCTATAATGATAGTGATTAGTGAGCCTTTCTTTTGTTAACGTAGCATCACCCCGTTAATTAGCCTCCTAGCTTTCATCGCCAAGAGTGTGTGTGTATATATTAATATATATATATATAGTCTGTCCAATACTGTAGATGAGGAAATATATATGCATGCATATTATTACAGTTTTGGTCATGGGCAACGGAGAAACTGACAGCCGGCCGGGGGGATTGAAGTTTAGCTCAATTTTTATTGGGCTTCTTGGGGTGGTCGCCGGGGCAATTGTAGTGACAATCTACCATTTAATTGCTGTCGGCTGGTGCAGCCGAAAGCGTGCAACCCCTACGGGTCCGGCAGATGGACACCAAGGCCTTCATCAAATTCAAACGAGCCAGCAGGAAGGTGGGTCCAGTAGCACGAGCAATTCAATAAAGGCGCAATTAATCCCCATTATTCGATACTCCAAGGAGTTGGAAGGAGATACATGCGCCGTGTGCTTGTGTGAGTTCAAGGAAGCCGAGCAAGTGCGCGTGTTGCCCGAGTGCTTCCACTTGTTTCATGTCTCTTGTGTTGACACCTGGCTCAACTCCCACTCTAGTTGCCCGCTTTGTCGTACTGATACTGGTGGAAGTGGAACCCCCAGAGCCCCGGAGGCGGAGCTCCGCCTACAGGTCGCCTGATTCTCAAGCATTGTTTAATCTACAATGATCGATGAATAGATTGGCTTTAATTTAGCCTTATATATATATATATATATATATATATATATATATATATATATATATATATATATATATATATAGTGTTTAATTAAAAGCTTGTACATCATGATCAGCTAGGTATATATATTAATGTGCATGCATGTGAAAAATAGTTACAAAAAGTTTGGTCAATTATTGCAAAGAGATGTTAAAATGATCATCATCATATTCATATACCTAGCTTTTGGAATATATATATATATATACTCGAATCAATTAACATTTATATATAGAAGCTTCAATGAGAAAATTATGTATGTTCATTTTTAATCCGGGAAATTCTTAAAAAAAGGCACCGATCGATGATCATAAGGGTTGGGAGATTCTGGTTTTGTTTACAATCTAAAAGTAAGATGGCGATAGGTCCAAATTTGAATATATATATATATATATATATATATATATATATATATATATATATGGCCGAAATAACAAGTTGAATCTATGAGAGCATCACCCGACCGAATGATGCTTTATCAGGCACAACAGAAATTCTTTACGAGGGCCTTGTCTGCTTGTACATATGGGACGATATTGTTCTTCTCTTAATTAAGGCAATGTATTTCTCTAAATCATTCAATAAAAATGCCTTTCAAAGATTTGTTACCTATTTGTTTTGTAGCAACTTTGGCTCAAAACCTTGACCGATACTCTCTCAAAGCTTACTCAAAAAAAAAAAAAAAAAAAAAAAACTCTCTCAAAGCATCTTAAGGCCTCGCTCGATTACTTATACCAATGGGACACCTTGATCAATATATCATTTATACTGGCCAGGCCTCTGAGCATCCTAAGACCTCGCTCGGTCATGACTAATATCCATAGGACACCTCAATTGGTCACTTATACTGACGGGGCCTCCAAGCATCCTAAGACCTCATTCGGTCACTTATACCGACATGACACATTGATTGGCCACTTTTACCGACTGGGTTATTAAAGTATTAATTAAATTATTAAATTTACATTTTCTCATCAGTTTAAGCTTTTGAAATAAATAATGATTTAACATGATATCAAAGCTAGTGGTCATGAGTTTGAACCTAACTCTGTTAATTCATCATAATTTAAATTAAATATTCAAAATGTTCAACCTCGCTTATTAAAAGAAGTTTAAGTAAGCCCATATGTATGAGAGGGTATTAAAGTATTTATAAAACTATTAAATTTACTTCTTCTTATCTGTTTAAGTTTTTAACATAAGTGATTCTTTAACCGGGCCTCCAAACATCCTAAGAACTCGCTTAGTCACTTAGATTCTCAACCGTCTCACATGGAAGCATCTCCTATATATATATATATATATATATATATATATATATATATCCTTTCATTATTTTATTTTATTATTTATTTATTTTTTCCCATAAAAAGTAAAAGCTTAATTGGTTGCTCTTGTTGGCCCTCTGGACTTGTCTCATGGACTATATAAACGGCCATTAGACTTTAACCTTTTTTGATCAAATCATTTTTAGGGCCACTTTTGGGTTCCCAATCAACTCAAGTAAACTCTTCCTCCCTATAGCAAGCCGGTCAATAAATATAACAAAAAAGCAGGCTTTTATTCTAAATAATATATGACGGTGATAGCATGACATGACCGTCACCCAACAAGCTTCCATCGCCGTGTCAATATATATCTCTCCAATACTGTAGTGTGAGCAACACTTTTCCTCATGGGTGGAGAACACAGCCGGGGAGGATTGATATTTAGCCTAATTTTGGTTGGGCTTGTTGGGGTCGTAGCCGGGGGAATTGTGGTTACAAATTTACAATCTACTACTTAGCCGTCGGCTGGTTCAACCGATCGCGAAGGCGCGCAACAAGTCCGCTAAATAGACGCCAATTCCCTCAAACCAACCAGATTTTTCAGTACTCCAAAGAGCTCAGCAACCAAGAAGATAGGCCCAGTAGCTCAAGAATTTCAATGGTGCAATCAAATCCGATTTTTCGGTACTCGAAACAGTGCGAAGTAGAAGTGTGCTCGGTTTGCTTGTGTGAGTTCAAGGAAGGCGAGGAGGTGCGGCTATTGCCCGAGTGCTTGCACTTGTTTCATGTGGCTTGTGTTGACACGTGGCTCAACTCCTACTCTACTTGCCCGATTTGTCGTGCCGATACTATGCCTCCACTCAATGCCGTCTTGTCTTTGCCAAACCCAGCTGGAACTTCCCGGGCCGGAGCCGGAACTCCACAGGTTGCCGGATTTGGAAGCATGGTCGATCTACAATGATGAATAGATCGACTGGCTTTACTTTAATTTCAAGTCTCCCCCTTTTTATTTGCATGATCATATGGTGTTTAAAAGCTTGTACTTCACTCAAGGCAGTATATATATGTGTGTGTGTATATATATATAATTGTGCATGCATGTCAAAGACTTAAAATCATCATCATAAGCTTATTCAATTATATACATAATTGTTTCTGTAATCTGTTCATTTTTAATCCAGGAAAGTCATAAAAAGCCAATGATCATAACTCATAAGGGTTCACTCCAGAGATTCAATGAAAAATAGAGTTAGACCGCCAGCATCGATCTAATGGTGATCATGGGTCCGAATTTGAATATTCTCGGTTAGTTTAAGCTTTTGAAAGAAATGGTGATTCTTTTTTAGTTTGAATTTGTTTTCGTCATTTACTATTTATTTCAATTAAAAATTTTACATGTTGAACTTTGATTGCATCTATAGTTATAAGTCCTACGGGTGTACAAGCGGTTGCGGTTAGCAGTTATTGGCTAAATCGCTAACCGCAACCGCCTAAGGCGGTTATTAGATTTTAATAACAACAACCACTCCGCTTAAGCGGTTAATGGTTATTTAAACCAATAACCAGCGGTTTTATAACCTTTTTTTTGGGGGGGGGGGGCTTTTTGAAGTGTTTTGGCCTATTTTTTGGGCTTATTTTAAATAGTTTTAGGTTAAAGTGTTCCAAAGAACAATGAATATGATAAAACTCTATCCCTAACTCATATTTAAAACGACACCAAGACGTAGGCGGTTTTATAACCGTTCTTATTTTTTAATTTTAATTTGGACTTTTGGGCTTTTTGAGGTGTTTTGGCTTGTTTTTTGAGCTTATTTTATATAGTTTTTAGTCAAAGTGTTCCAAAAAACAATGAATATGATAAAACTCTATCCCTAACTCGTATCTAAAACGACACCAAAACGTGGTTTTAATGTTATATTTTTAAGATAAAATATAAAATATATATTTATATTATTATATATAAAGGTAGGCCGTTAACTTTTTTCCCTACTCTTAAAACCACTAACTGCCCTACCTTATGCGGTTAATGATTTTTTTATAACTGCCCATCAAAGTAGTTAGCAGTTGTTGGGTGATTATAACCGCCCCGTTTGTACACCCCTCCTAAGCCCCGGGCTCACGTAGCTAGCCCTAGCCCAGCCTGATTAATGTGGCCTGCTGTTGGGCATGGCCCAAATCTCTTCTATATTGAGTTGATGAAAAGTAAACAAAAACTAGGTAAGAATTTTTTGGAGCGTAGCCATCATGATGGTACGTGAACTTTGTCTCTCCAACCCCACATTTTTCGTCAATTATTGCCGCTGAAAATTCCAAAAGAACCCCACCGTCCAGAAATACATTAATCTTACAAGCTGCTTAAATAAACAAAGAAAAAAAAAAATAATAATAATAAAAGGAACAAAAACTACAGCTAGCCTAACACCACTACTCTTCACTACTCTTCTCTCCATCATGGAGAGCGCACCCGCCATTCTCAGCCGACCACCGCCTCCCTTTCCCGCGCCGCCGCGCAGCGTCGACTTGTCCCCTCTTGAGTTCGTTCTCGCTCTCATCGCCGTGGTCACCATCCCCGCCTTGGTCTACACCTTCTTCTTCGCCGTGAAATGCCCTCCGAACCCTTTCCGACGGCGCCACCGAAGCCCCTCCTCCGGGAGACTCTCCAGCGAGACTGATCGTGGGAATATCAGTAACAGAGAGGAGGTTCCGGATGTCAAGTATGAGAAGGAAATCCATGTCAAAGATGTTGTCGGCAGCGAGTGTCCGGTGTGCCTTTCGGTGTTTGTGGAGGGGGAAGAAGTGAAGCAGCTGAGCGTGTGCAAGCACTCTTTCCACGCTTCTTGTATTAATACATGGCTCAACTCCCAGTCCAATTGTCCGGTTTGCCGTGCTTCTATCGCCGTCAAGGTTCCGAACGGCGCCGCCGCAGCGTCGGCCAGAAATGAAGATCGCCAGCAAGGTTTGCCGGATGCCTCTAGTTTGGTTTGACGGTATCTCGCTATATAGATTCTTGATCTTCTTTTTTCTCTGTTCTTTGTTTTTATCAAAAGAGGGTATCCGTTTTGTTGGGGGAGAGAGAGGGGAATTTTTTCAGCTGTTTGTTTTTCAACACTTCACCGACAAGTTTCGGAAATAGAGGGCTTCACCCAGAAGATGGGGGAATTCAAGGTTAATTACTGATCATTTCTAACACTGTCTTACGGTCCTTAATTATCATTATTATTATCCTTAATTAATTAATTAATAATAATGTATGTTGTTAAATATGGTTAGAGCTTTCTGGGGTAGAGAGCATTTGTTCATTTGTTGCAGGATATTCATGCACAACTCCTGTTTCGGTTTCGGCCCTTCATTTTTTGTCCCCCTCTCCCTCACCTCTTGATTAATAGCAAAGTGACCTCTCATGATTCACATTATTATTTCATTGCTTCTTGAGATCCCAAATAGATTGAACGTTGAAAGTTGAAACCACGTCCACTGCAGTCTCAGAACCATGATTACTTGAAAATAAAAATAAGTATCATAAAAAAATATTAGAAGTTAGAATTGAATGATTGCTTATTCATTCGTTTGGTGTGGTATTTTGGAACGAGGACTACTTAAGAATAGAAATAAGTATTGTAAAAAATATAAGAAGTTAGAATTGAATCATTTGTTTGGTAATGTGACGACACATTTCAACCAACTTTTTTAAATTACTCTTCTTACTTATAATACTAACACGGTAATAGCACCTCACTACTTGTGGTAGGCACCACCTCCAACCACCATATGGGGGTGGTCGGACCATCCGATATGGTGATCGCAGTCACCAAATCAACCCACCATCACCTTGCATTGCCAACTGCTGGGCCACCATTTTGCTTAGCTCATCGCTGGTCACCATTCGACCTGGCCTACCGCAGTCAATCATTTCTGAAGTCTTTTGTCATCTTCGGCCACTGTTTCCCGTCTTCTTCGACGATCTTCCTTTGTCTATTGTCGTCACAAGTAGACCTTTGCCATCTTCAACCATTATTTATAGTCGTCTTTGGTCATCGTCCACCCCAAACCATCGCTGAGTGGTCGATGATCGATGAGATGGGCTAGGCGGTCGTCAATAATGAGATGGGTTGGATAGTGGCCAATGGAAGGCTAGGTCGGGTGATGGCCTTGTCCAAGTGGTGGCCAATAGAGGGCTAGGTCGGGTGATGACCTGGGCCAAGTGGTGGCCAATGATGAGCTGGAGTAGAAAGTGGCTGGAGATGGCAGTCAGAGATAGCAGAGAGTTGTTAGGAATGGGGGCTAGAATAAAAGATAATGAACCACTAGATATGGTTGCTAGAAGTAGCCCGTGTTAGAAGATGGTTGACAATGACTATGATTATTGATTTGGTGGTCACAACCACTAGATGAGACGCTAGGCCGTGGTGGTGGTTTGGTAAGGGTGGCTCATGGGAGAGACCGAAACGAAAAGTACGAATGATTTTTTGGGATATTATTTGTAGAGTTATTCTATTTTTGGAAAAAAAAAAAAAAAACATATTCCCTTTTTTTCAAGCAAAATATTTATTTCTCATTTTAGGAAAATAATTATTTTCAATATTAATGGTCTTTTCATACGTAACAAACGTGTAACCTTAAAATAGTGATCCTCCTCCCATCAATGTTTGATAAGTGGCGTGAGAGTCTGAGACCGAATAATTGCTTCAAGGTGGAAAGCCTTGATTGGTTTGAATTTTCTGGCCCAAATCTTGATTAGGTGGACTAATAATAAAGTATAAAAGATCCATAAGAAAAAGTTGATTGACACCTCACCAAATCTATTTAATATGGTCTTACTATGTGTTTGATTAATCTGTATTTTAGTGAATTCACTCATCATCACCTCCTCCCCCAACTGCTCATCACCAATTCACGTGGATGGTTATACTAGTATACATCTCTGATCCACGCCAATTTTATTATTTATATATTGACTTTAAATTTTTAATTTTTTTTTTTTTTCAATTTACTGTGTATTACATATGGATAAGTGATAAATTCTAAAGCATTTAATTTTGAAAATAATAGTTAGGAAAACTTAATTTTTCACGCATTTTTAAAGTATCGTATAAGTTCAAAAACCCTCGATTAAGGATATTAAACTTTTAATTTCTTTCGAATTGAGTATTTCAGTTACCCAATTTTGTTAGAATTTTTCATTAAATTTTGTTAAAATTTTAAAAATACTAATGATTTTTTATTAAAAAATAAAAAATGTAAAATTCAGGTGTTTATTTTTTTCATTTTTATAAAAAATATTTTTACAATTTTTTTAATAAAAAATATGGGTATTTTGAGCATTTTGACAAAAATTAATAGAAAAATACTAACGGAATGGGCTAATTAAAAAAGATTGAAAGTTCAATACATTTAATTAAGAGTTTTTAAACTTTATAGTGTAGTATCAAAACAAGTAAAAGTTCAGAGAAATTTTCTAAAATTTTCCAAAAAATAGTTATGAGCGAGCTCAAGAATTTTTAAAAACTTTAATCAACATGTGTTAAGGCCTTCCTCGTTGAAAAAAAAAAATAATTGAAATTTGCGTAGAATTAGTAGAAGTATGGGCGATAGTCCAATTTTTTTTTTGAAGTCGTCTCTCGGTCCTTCTCCTCAAAAAATAGTTTGGAGAGGACGAGGGAGTAGATCTCCCTTTCCCCTTCTACTCCCTACTCCTACCCTCCCCCTCCTCTTGTGGGATTTTTATTTTTATTTTTATTTTTTAATGTTTATAGGTGTTTTCTGACTAAATTAGTAACTTCGGCCTCTTCGCTATGTGTTCCAAACCAATGAGGTTCCCATTTCTGAGAAGATGCATGAGACTAATGAGGTTCCCAATTATGAGGAGGACAATCACTCTGCAAATCTGGTGGAACATAAAGAAGGTAGAATTTTGTATTGTAGATTGTGTGATCAATTTGGCACCAGTAACTTGGACGAGCTTGTTGTGTGGTCAATTACCATCCTCAAGGATCACATTGACATTCAGCAGCCTCAAGGGCAACTTTGTGACCATGAGATTTTGGCAGAGAGATTGCGGATGATCTTGGGGACGGAATTGTTGAAATCCAATAGTCTTTTCTTGGATTTTGAACAATCCACGAAAGGGAAAGACCACATGGATGATGATCAAGAATTGCAGCTTATTTTGTCTCTGAGCCGAATTATTCCAAAGGATCTCATAGAAGATACATCACAAATTCATATAGCCAAACATCCATTTCTGAGAAGGTGTTCGAGACCAATGAGGTTCTTATTTCTGAGGAGGTGCCTCAGATTAATGAGGTTCCCATTTTTGAGGAGGTGCTCCAGACCAATGAGGTTCCCAATTCCATTTTTGAGAAGGTGCCCTAGACCAATGAGATTCTCATTGCTGAGAAGGTGAACCAGACCAATTAGGTTCCCAATTCTTAGAAACTTGGCAGAGAGGAACATGGCATTTTTAGGAGGTTCCTCAAACAAATGAGGTTACCATTTCTGATGAGGTGCCTCAGACCAATGAGGTTCCCATTTTTGAGAAAGTTTGCAGAGTTTTATGCTTTGTGCTTAAAGAACTTTTGTTTTTAATCAATAAAATCCTCAAATTTCTGCCTTTTTTTTTTTTTTTTTTTTTAAAAAAAAAAAAAAAAAAAAAGGTACGAGTATGGGCAATTAATATAGAAAAGGTTTTGAAGGCTCTCAAGTTAGCTTCGCCCTTACGCTACTATGAATGGGCAGCTAGCTTGCTTCCATCTCCAGGCTCCAGCAGGGAGCGCGAAATTTCCGGTGTCACTTCTCAAACTGCTAATCATAACGTTGGTGGGTCATTGTCTTGTTGGATGTCGAACCCATGTGGTAGGTTTTGTGGGCCTAGCAACAATTTTTTTTTTTTTTTTTTTTTTTTTTTTTTTTTTTTTTTTCTCTCTGCTTACAGCCTTTTTACTCCAAATTAAAATGTGTTTTTTTTTTTTTAAAACACGTATATGTTTTTTTTTAAAGTATTAATAAAGTTAGAGAGAATTTTATTAAAAAATATATGTTTTTATCTATTATTAAAAAATGTACATAGACTGAATTAAAAAAAAAGTAATAAAAAAATTCAATCCAATTTGAAAGAACTCTTTGTCCATTTGGCATTTTGGTTAAGGAACTCTCATGGTTGCTTGAAGATATAAAGTAGTATTTTTAGTTATCTTTATTTAATTATTTATTTATTTTTATGTCCGCACAAAGGATAAAAAAACAAAAGAAAAAAGAAAAAATGATTTGAACTATTGACTCATGTTTCATGAGGCATAATCCTCAGTCAATTGAGCCACCTTTTAAAAATAAGACGTCTATATATATTGCCGTTATATGAAATTAGGGTGAAGCTTTAAAAGTATGGATTTATCATCTCAAATGCAATCTCGGGGATAGTTTGTAGATATTGCTCTAGTTCAAATTAGTTACATGTAGCCTTTTCTATTTTATTTTTTTGGTGCTTAGTATATAGCCTGTTGGATCTTTTATGATTTACACAAATAGTCCAAAACATCAACCAATAACAACAGTCCATCATGGAAATATGGTTAGCCATCATTAATACTGTCCTTTCTTTTTCTTTCTTTTTTCTTAGAAGAAATGATTGAAAATGAAAACGACTTCAAATTCTTTTTTAGAATTGCCCATATTGGCAAGAAGACAACATACTATATTTAAGCATTTTTAGAAACTCATGGCCCCCCCTCCCCCCCTTGGAGCCATCAAAATAAACTTTGATGTTGCAATTAGGGATTTTTTTTTTTTTCTTTTTTATTTTTCTTTCATTAGTGCTTCAGTGATAAGGCTGTAAATAAACACATCTGTTCTACAACCCGCTCAATACTTGCTCGGTTTAGCTCGACTTAAACTCTAACTCAATACTATACAAACTCACTCGTTACTATAGAAATTCAGCTCAATTAATAAATGATACATATCTGACTTGCTCAAAAAAACTCGATAGGGAGCTCATTAGTGCTTCAGTGCAGCGGACTCTTCTGATGTGATGGCCCTGTCAATTCTTTTTTGTGTGCAAAAACAAGTGTTGGTCCTCATTGTGACCTGGATGAGGGTGAAGCAATGCAAGTGTTGGCCCCCCTTGGCCCTTGCTGCCAACATTGCCATAGTACAAAAGGTTGACAACATAAATCTTGAAGGGGACTCTCTAGCAATGGTTCGTGGCCAACAATACAATCATCTAACATCAGTTTGGAAGATCTCCACTTTGGTCTCATATAAATATATCTTTGGCTCGGCTCTTTCAATAGCTCTACAGTCACCCAAAAGTTCATACCGGCACAAACTTTTGCACTCACAACTTAGCTAAATAGGTCGCTTTATCTAAATTTTCTAATAGCATTAGCTTTTTGTATTATTTCTTTGTGGAATCTTCCCCTTCATAATGAGAAGGATCCATCCCTCGTACATTCCTTTATTTTCCTTTTGTTTGTTTATATATTCTCTAGATGAAATGTTGTTTCCTTTATTTTCCTATCATTGGGGTTGCATACTTTGGCTCAACACCTTAAAATAATTTATAATTTTTCCTTAACACATTTTTTTTTTTCAAATATTATAAACGTACTGCTAATTTTCAGATTATGCAAAATAGATTAACAATTTTTTAAAATTTTAAAATAGCTTCACAATAGATATATAAAAATTTAGGCGAAACTACACTTATAGTCCTTGAACTTTCACCTCAATTGCAACGTCTTCCTTCAAACTAAAGATAATTACAATAGCCTAAACTACTAGCCTAGGGGTGTTAAACGAGCAAACTCTTCGCGAGCGAGCTTGGGATCGGCTCTTATAAGTTCGGCTCGTGCTCAACTCGATTATTAAATGAGGCATTTCGTGAACACAAATACTGGCTCGAATATTAAATGAAGCAAGCTCAGCTCGACTCTGTTAAGCTCGTGAGCAGATCGTATAAGGCTCGAATTGGTAGTTGTTCACATAATTGCTCATATTAATATTAAAAATTGATGATTTTTTTTTTCCTAATAGCATCATTTTATTATAAAATGATGCATATCCTCTTTCTTCGAAACCAAGTGTCTTACTGTCTTAACTCAGGCTCCATATTCGACTAGTCAAACTAAGTAAATGCTCATATGTAAGCTGACTTTTTGAGTCGTTTAAAAGTACTTAAAGTTTAAATTTATATTAATAAAAAAAATAAATATAAGAGTCAGTTCGAGCTCGAATTCGAATAAAATTTAAACGAGCTGAGCCCAAATAAGGGAAGGTCGCTCAAACTCGACTCGTTTATACCTGAAAGAGCCTATTTCACTTACTCCCGCCATTAAAATTTTCTGTTAAGTTAGACAATAACGCATGAAATGTCAATTATACCCTGATAAATTTTATTTTGTCATCTTAATATTTATTATTTTTAAGATTTTTTATTTTTAATTCATAACCCGACACAGGAAACTGCACGTCGTATAAATTCAAATATAATTGAAGGTGTGGAATTTCCCACTCTCTCCAACCACAGACAACTGGGGCAAGGCAGTTCAAAAATCACTCATAACTTGAAACTCACTTCACGCCACACCGACACACCAACTCTCCCACAAGAATCAATCCATTTTCCCCGAAACACTTATTTAACTGTTCGTGAGCTTCCGTTTTAGGGTTTCGGACTAAAATCCACCATGTTTTTCTGAGCATCTGATCCCCAAAATAGCAATGAAGAAAAATCAGAGTCCGTCTTACTTAGATCGGAAATGGTTTACGCCATTGGTTGCCATTGCTGTGCTCTCTGTTGTACTTCTTCTTACTCTAACCCTAGGGCAGAGTAAGTTTGCCTCCTCAGCTACCGATTTCGCTTTCGACCAACGGAAATTAGCGGCCTTGGACCGGAATTTCGGGTCCGGGAACGACCAGCTCGGGCTTCCGAAGTTGCCGAGATTCGCGTACTTGATATCGGGCACGGGCGGGGATGGTCCGAGTCTGAGGAGGGTTCTTCAAGCGGTGTACCATCCGAGGAATTACTATCTGTTGCACCTGGATCTGGAGGCCTCCGACGCCGAGAGGCTCGAGCTTGCCAAGTATGTGAAATCGGAGAGTGTGATTAGGGAGTTCCGGAATGTGATGGTGGTCGGTAAGGCTAACCTGGTCACGTTTAAGGGCCCCACGATGATTGCTTCCACGCTGCACGCGATTGCGATACTGTTGAAGCAGGCTAAGGATTGGGACTGGTTTGTTAATCTCAGCGCGTCGGATTATCCTCTCGTGTCGCAAGACGGTAAATGTCGATGCTTAGTTTGCAAAGCTTCGGAGCGTTTGCTGGTTTCGTATATGATTGTTGCTATTAAATGATTTCTAATGAATCTGATGTGCATTTGGTGTTTGATTGAGATTTATTTTGTCGAAGCTTGTGATTGAGACTATATATATATATATATATATATATATATATATATATATATCTATTATGCTTAGTTTGACCATTTTAATGGATATATGCATTGTGGGTTATGTTTAATTGTATAAGGAAACTTGTTCTAAATGGCATTACACTCATATTCTAGTCATATACAAATATTGGAGTGGTAATGGGATCTATTTGCTTTCTTAGATGCCACATAGGATGATAAAGCCAAAAACGTATGCTCATTTGTTATCCACGGTGAAAGGAAGAATTAATTTCGTCTCAAAGTATATGTAGTTTTGATATAGATGTTATATGTATTTAACATCTTTTGTTAAATGTCCTGTAACTGTGGTCAGGCTCTCAACAGGATGGCAAAGTGCCTAATATTTGGCTCTATATTCTTTAAAATGGACTCGGGGCTTCTGTGGCCTATATCTTCTACATTGTTAATGAGCCAATTTTCCATGTCCATATGTCTGTCTATGTGCACATTGGCATATTCAGTCTCTTATAAATACATTCAGATTTGTTTGTCTTGTTGAAGAGATTGATCAGCATATGGAAGCACAGAGTCCTAGTTTTAAATGGATATATGCAATGTGGGTTATGTGTAATTGTATAAGGAAACTTGTTCTAAATGGAATTACATTCATATTCTAGCATATACGAATGTTGGAAGGGCTATGGGATCTATTTGCTTTCTGTTATGGCACATACGATGATCTTGTTGAAGGCATAAAGCCACAAACGTATGCTCATTTGTTATCCATTTTGAAAGGAAGAATTAATGTCATCCCGATGTATATGTAGTTTTGATATAGAAGTTATATGTATTTAAGCATCTTTGGTTGTTAAATGTCCTTAACCGTGGAGAGCTCTGAACATGACGCCAAAGTGCCTAATTTTTTGGCTTTATATTTTTTGAAATGGACTCCAGGTTTCTTTAGATTATATCTTCTATATTATTGTGAATGAGCCAAATTTTCATGTCCACATGTCCATCTATGTGCACATTGGCATATTCAGGGTCTTGATAAATACTTTTATAGATTTGTGCCTGTCTTGTTGAAGAGATTGATCAGCATACGGAAGCCAATTTTGCATGTCCATATGTCTGTCTATGTGCACTTTGGCATTTTCTCACTACGCAAACCTGACTAGTTTTGCTAACTTTTCTTATTCATCTTCTTGTTCTAGATCTCTTGCATATTTTCTCATACTTGCCTAGGGATCTGAACTTCCTCGAGCATGCAAGTAATATTGGATGGAAAGAGTGAGCCTGCCATTCTTGCTTTGATCTTGTCTTTGTTGATATGGGGGTTATAGTTTCTTGTTATGCTTATTCACATGTGATACTTACTGCATGCCTGCAGATATCACAGAGCAAGACCTATCATAATAGACCCAGGCTTGTATCATTCAAAGAAATCTGGTGTTTTTTGGGCTAAAGAGAAAAGGTCTATTCCTGCATCTTTTAAGTTATTCACAGGTAATGTTTTATGCTAGCTTTTTGCCAAATTGATTATCTGTTATTAAAGTATTCCATATTCCAGATCTATTTTCATATGCTGGTGTAAAGAATGCAATAATAGCGATCTTTGCATATTGTTTACAGTTTATTATATATAAGCCAGTACCAAGTAGTTCCTACCTGATATTAATGGTTGTTGGAGGTATTAGTTATTCAGATGGTACACGACAGGAATAGGAGGCTTCTAGGGTTGTAGATTTGTTTTAGTCAAGTTTGAAGTTACAACATGGGAGATGCTTTCACAGTTCTTGTAACAATTGAGGGAAAACGCTAGCTACATATTTGCTATCACTCTAGAATGACTAGTTTAGTTATAATTGGAGTTCTCAAAAATTACTTATAAAACCCAGCATTACTCAGTAAGGAATCATTGTAGGATTTAGCACTCCTAGCACCTTTATAATCTACCCACTCAATGTAAACAATCCACTCACCCAATGTGGGACTAACTTTCTAGGGTATCACTACCTCTCCCACTCAAATCCTTGGCGTTCTTGTCAAGATCCACGTCACGCAATGTCTTAGTACCACATAGTGTTACTAGTTGCTTTGATACTATTTATAATGACCTAGGAAAAATGTTAGTTGCATTTGCGCTATTACTTTAAAAGGATTAATTAAGTTACAATTGGAGTTCCTTAGAATTACTTATAAAGTCCAGTCTCATCTAGTAAGGAATCAATGTAGGATGTAACATTAACAAACACCTTTATAATCTACCCGCTCAATGTGGATAATCCACTCACCCAATGTGAGACTAATTTTCTGGAGTGTCACAATTCTACTACCATAATTTAGGATTGGGGTTGTTGAACCAAAAATCTATTTTTTGTGAGAAATTATTTAGTTATTTAGAATTTACACAACCTCCTATTGTTCTTGGAGTCAGTTTTTGCCTTCTTGGATTCTGGGCTTGATACACAGCTCCCTTTACTCTTTTGTCTTAAATAATTCATTATAACAACAAACTCATGAAAGAATGTGATTTTCTTAAAGCTATGTTTTATTTTAATTTGTGGAAATATTAAATATTGTTTACCCTGGAAATTATAATTATGTTCTTATCTTGTCGGAGTTCCTTCCACAAAAGCTTGCTTGATAATATGCTATCTCAATTGAAGAAATAAAATCTTACCAATCATTCATGATTGGTCACGTAGAATTCTATCCTATATGGTCTTGCAATTTTGTCTTGTATAAGATTGCTCTGGCATCCACTTGCTGCTCTTGCAACCTTCTTGCTTGATTAATCCTTGTATCACGAGTTTGATGGCTCATCTGTCAAAACAAGAAGAAACGTTTTCGATAATATGTTCTGCAGTTGTTCACTCTCAATAGCTTAAATATGATTTTGAACTAGAAATGCTTCTTGGAGATGATGGAAATTGACTAGGTTGTAGTAATTGGGAATTGAGAGTGATACTGTGCCTTTTCTATTTCTTTTTTTTTTTTTTTTTTTCCTCTTCTAAATAATGGTTGATTCTTTAGATCCATTTTACTTGTTTATCAAAACTTTAATTAATCTTATTTATCAGGATCTGCATGGGTGGTGCTGACAAAATCATTTCTCGAATTTTGTGTTTTGGGATGGGATAATCTGCCTCGCACTTTGCTTATGTACTATACAAATTTCATTTCATCCCCTGAGGGCTACTTTCACACTGTTGTTTGCAACCACAAGGACTACCAGAACACAACTGTAAATCATGATTTGCATTACATTAGGTGGAATAACCCTCCCAAGGAAAACCCAATTAACCTAACATTGGAACATTACGACGACATGGTCCAGAGTGGTGCTCCTTTTGCTCGTCAGTTTGCCAAAGATGCTCCGGTTCTCGACAAAATTGATGAAGAGCTGTTAAGGAGATCAGATGGCCAGTTCACACCTGGCGGTTGGTGCGTGGGGAGTTCTGTATTAGGTAAAGATCCTTGTGTTGTTTATGGGAATCCAAATGCAGTTAAACCGTCTGTAAATTCTCAGAGGTTGGAGCAACTCATAGTGAAACTTCTTGATTCAGAAAATTTCAGGTCTAAACAGTGTAAATAGTCTTGCAATTCTTCAATTTTCCCCAATTCTTTGTTTTTTTTTTCGCCTTCCTGTGATGGTGGGTTATTATCTAGAGAACCACTTCATTTTTCAGTAAAAGCACTTGTTTATTTGGCCAAATAACTTCCTGTTCCCTAGTAGAATAAATTAGAATTTAACATCATTAGATAAAATAAATAGAAGCCTCAGTTTGATTGCCCATAAAATATTATCTCATGTTTTGTTTTGTTTTTGTTTTTGTTTTTGTTTTTTTAATATCTAATACATCATCCATGTAATTATCTCAAGTTTTGCAGACTAATATTCAACGTTGTTATGTAATGGGTTAATTCATGGACTACACTAGCATACATGTTTTTCGGCCCATGGACCAATATGTGGGGGTGGGGGACTGGGGCAGTGGAGGCGGAGGGCATGTGGGGTTTAACAGAGTGACCCAGATCTAATTCCAAAATTACACTATACAAGTCCATGATACTATAACAGAACAAATAAAAAGTATTAAGAGGTTTATAAGAGTTATATGCACAGAAGATTTGATGTTTTTTTTTTTATGGAGGAGACACCTTTTAGGGTGCTGAGGCAAAAAAAAAAAAAAAAATCAAGATTTGGATCTGAAATTTTTGGTAAACCAAAAGGGCTCACGTGTGCCACAATGGTGTGTGGGGTACATGCACATGAGCAAAGGATGCTGGAAAGTTGAGTGGAGGCCGGGGCGCGGGGGGTGGGGGGGCTTTTAGAGAGAGAGAGAGAGGGTGACACAACTAAGTTTAGTTTGTTAAAAGGTTGCAAGGAGCGAGTCTTGTTCAGAGGAATGATTCTCTCATTTCCCGTAAGCTTAAATTTCTTTTTCATTCTCAACAATCGGGATTGCAATCTATGTTTTTAAGCTTAAATTCATTTTTCATTATCAATTATCAGGGTTGCAATCTCTGTTTACCATTGAGTACCGACTCTTATTTATATACATAAAGAAAAACTAAACGTCATTCTCCTATCCCTCTCTCATACAACTTTTTAAAAAATTAAGCATTGAATATGTAAAACTCACATTGGTGAAGATGTGGGTCTGTCAAATTTTTTTAAAAAATTGTATATAAAAAATAAAAAAATAAAAAAACAAATTGGAGTTGTCATATACATAAGGATATAAACTACATATCAAACCAAAAAAGAAAATCAATCCTCTAGCTAGGTGAGTAATAATTGTAGAAGTGACGAAATCAAGTAAGTGAGTGACACGTGTACATTTTAAGAAAATTGTTAAGTTATTATCTTAACTTTTGAAATCAACTTCGAATGTTTTTATCATCTTTTTTTTAAAAAAAAAAATAAAAAAAATAAAAAAAATTAGACCATTTTGTCGATTTTACTATTATTTTGTAACAAAAGACACGTGAAATCTCAGTTAGCATAATAAAAATTAAAATTAAAAAATAGTTGATAGAGGTAGTTTAAGGTTTCGATTTTTTATATATTGATAATTTTTTGACAAGATAGTTAAAAGAATGAATTTTATTATTATATTGGTTCAAGTAATATTTTTCTTTCATCTCTATTTATTTATTTATTTATTTTGTTTTTGGTCAATGTGTTTGTTTCACATGATCAGTTGAGAGTTGAACCATATGTACGTGTTTCTTTCATCAAGTAATATTATAATATGCTTTTCCACCTTATTATATTTCTAAAGCATATGTTTATCTTGTTCATAGATTTGGATAAAGTGCAAACTAGCAGATGATTTTATGCTTATAATTGTTTGGTAAACCATCATTTCTTAGGAGCTTGGAATTCCCTTATATTTTCTGCTATAAACATACACACTTATTTGACCTTTCATGAAAAGACTAAAGATTAATCCATATTCTTTTCCCCTCCTGAAACATTATTGAAGATTCCAGAAGTTCTACTATATATATAGGACAATGAGTTTAACTTTCAGCAATATATCCTTTTTTGAAACAATTCATCTTAATCAGTGCATTGCCTGATTACACACTCTCTCTCTCTAGACAAGTCCTCATGCCAAAGTTGAGATGGACTTCTGAAGACATACAATTGGTGCACTTTGACTTTAATAGGTATGAGTAATTAGCCTTATTGTAAAAGAGAATTTGATGTTGCATTTATCCTTTTTGCTGTACATCCTTATCCTAATTGCATGATGATGCTTACATTCTAACGTTGATACGATATTATCGACCGTTAAAGTATTGATTAAATAATTAAATTTACTTATTCTTATAAGTTTAAGATTTTGGGATAAGTAGTAATTTAATTAATACCAACAACCAAAGAGTAGAGATGTTTCTCAACATTCTTCCGTTCACTCGTCTTCTTCAAGCTCGGGCTCTTCTGAATGCACCAGACCTTTTCATTGGAACTCTGAAATACATTCTCTAGAATGAATATGTATTGCAGTATTGGTAGGAAAAACACATGTATAATCTTTTAATAACCTTTACAGGGACTTGTTTTTGATATTTAGGCTGAAGAGCTTGTAAATGACAATGTGCCAACATGTTGTAACATGCATGTGGGCATTACAAATAGAAATTTGTAACATCTGTGGCGGATTTGAATTTCTTTTTAATTCGAGCAGCTTAATTATTTAAGAAATGAGTTGTGGAGCTTATCTATTATGGACAAGTGAATCATGTATCTTAATTAAGCTATTCGAGAAAGGCGAGTTTCACAATCTCCTCTCTTAAGCTATTCGAATTTAGCTCCTTTAATGCTTAATACGAGAAGTATAGTTTTGAACATTAATGACAGAGTTGAGGTAGCATATCACACATTATCAGCAAAAGATAATGCCATTAGTTTTGTCAGTAGTGTTCTCATCATCTTATGTGGATATTGGTTTTTTTTATTTTTAGAAAACAATATTCACGTAAAATTAGAAGAACATCAAGAGAAACCGTAACATTTCCTATGAATCGGTCAAATATCTTTTCTTTACCCCATGATATGGCTACGAAGACTGTCAATATCTCTTCAATATTGAAGAGAACATAATTCAACATAAGAATATACCGTAGAGAAATTCATCATAAAATGAAGAAAAAAAAAAGTTGTCCAAAGCAAAAACTACAAAAGATATATAGTAGACTGATTAATTTTCCCTTTTAGAAAATAAGTACGGAATAGTTGTGTAAATAGCATTGATATTAGAATAACAATAAAGGAAAAAATTTCCATCAAATTGGGTTGAATGAAAATTTTCTACCCTAATCTATTAAGAGAAATGTTACATGTACTCCAAATTCACACTTCTAAGTGCATGTATACGGTATACTCCATTGAAATTTAAATCAAATGTTTTACTAGTGCCACGTCAAAAATTGTATATACTTGGGAGTTGAGAGTGCATATAGCATATTTTATATTTATTAAATTGACATTTGTGCTTAGATCTGTAAATAATTCTTACATGTAATTTGTTAGATAAAATAATATTATTTCACACTTATTTATTATACTTATTTTACACCGGCTTATGTGAAATAAAATAACATACACAAATAGAACATATATGATAAGATATATCAATTTAATAGTTGAATAAGTTGGAGGAATACTTTTGACCCTTTAACGGGTCCCAAATATATATGGACACGTAATTTTACCATATCCGAGAGTGTAATGACGCAGTTTAGGAGCGCGTGAGAATGGGAGTGATCCACATTCGCCATGCAAAAAAAAAAAAAAAAAAAGATGATGAGTGCGGGAAGGGAACAGGCCCGACCGGGGAAAAGGTTGGGTGGTCGGGACACTGGGACTGTTTGAAACAAAATTACAGCTCCAAAGCACCAAGCAGCAACTTTTCTTAATTATTTAAACAAATTCTTTACCTTAAATAATCGCACATCAGTTCCAGTACTATATAATCATTATTCATTCAACTTGGTATTGCCCATGAACATCAATCTCTCTCTCTCTCTCTCTCTCCCTCTCTTTCGATTAGACATTATAGAACTTTTTCTTCATGCAGGAGGAGAGGAGAGAAGAGGAGAGGAGAGGAGAGCCACAAATCTCTTTTTCCCAATCACAGTAGAAAGAAGAAGCTTATGAGTTAAGAAACATCGCCTTCTCAAAACCCTAAAAAGCAATAGAACAAAAAGAGTCTTGGGTGAGTAGGACGAACAAGAAGCTAAATTTATATATAAATACATAAAAGGCCCCTCCTTTATTTTTGCTCCTCATTCCACCCCCCCTCTCTCACTTTCTCTCTCTTTCTCCTCTCTCTCTCTCTGAAACTCGCTTTCTCTCTCTCTCTTGTCGATGTGATTCTCCACAATTATCTCTAAAAACCCATCAACCTTTACAAAAGAGAAAGATAAGCAAGAACCATGGTTTTTTCTTCCATCCCAGCTTATCTTGATCCAGCCAACTGGCAACAGGTAAGGGTTAATTTCTTCAATTTTGTTCCTATGGTTTCTTTGCCAAAAAAGCTACAAATTCAAAAGACAAAAATATTCTTTTCTTACTTTTGTAATATCTTCTTGAATATACCAGATGTTTGATTTTTTTGCTTTCTTTTTGTGTTAATTAATTTACAGCAACCAAATCATCCAACTGGGACTAGTATTGCAGCCGGTTCTCAGCTTCTTCCACCTCCGCCGCCCCCGCCGCCACCCCCGCAACCTCACGGGGGCGGCGGCGCCGGCTCGATCAGGCCCGGCTCAATGGCCGATCGAGCCCGGATGGCGAACATGCCGATGCCAGAGGCCGCACTAAAATGCCCAAGATGCGACTCTACCAACACTAAATTTTGCTACTTCAACAACTATAGCCTCACCCAGCCTCGCCACTTCTGCAAGACCTGCAGAAGGTACTGGACCCGAGGCGGCGCTCTTCGAAATGTCCCCGTCGGAGGAGGCTGTCGGAGGAACAAAAGGAGCAAAGGGAGTAGTTCAAAGTCTCCGGCAAGCAGCGCCGATCGCCAATCCGGTAGTGCTGGCTCCACCAGCTCAATTCCTTCTAATAGTGGCACCGCCGATATGATAGGCCTCAGCCCCCAGGTGACCATTGTATTAATCGTATATTCAATATACAAGATGTACCCTATTACTTTCTCTCTGCTCATCTCATCGTATATTTTTACACGCCCCAGCTCCGATTCATGGCTCCTTTGCATCAACTTACTCATGACTTTTCCGCCACGGATATCGGCTTGAACTATGGCATGAATTACGGCGCGATTTCTGCACCAATGGGAGTAGCTGGTGACTTAAGTTTTCAGATAGGAAGTGGTGGTGGTGGTGATGGTGGGTCCCTGTTATCGGCCGCCGGCGTAGAGCACTGGCGGTTGCAGCAAACTCAGCAGTTCCCCTTCTTGGGTGGCTTGGATCCTTCACCGGGGTTGTTTGCAGGCGGCGTTGAGGGGTCTGGTTGGGGACCAAGTCTGGCCGGCCGGAGCAGGCCGTCTAGCTCGGCAGTTGCCCAGCAGCTGGCTTCAGTGAAAATGGAAGACAATCAGGAGCTGAATTTGTCAAGACAGTTGTTGGGAATTCCAGGGAGTGAGCAATACTGGAGTGGAAATAGCAGTGCATGGACAGATCTTTCTGGCTTTAGCTCTTCTTCCAGCACAAGGAACCCCCTATAGAATTTCACTTCCTTGTGGTTTAATTAAGAAGCTGATGGATCCCCTTGAAGTTTTGGGATTTTGTTAGTGTGGCTGCAATCAAAGATAAATTAGCTTTAAAGACATATAGTATCATATCATGATGAAACTTGAGATGGACTGAAGAAGATGATCACCTTGTTTTCAAGATCAACTGAAAACCCTAGAAATGGTAGTTTTTTATTTTATTATTTTATTTTTTTTCGTTTCCAGTTTTTTTTTTATTTCTTATTTAGCTTTAGATTGCAATGTATGAGCATGTTTGAGATAGTGAGCTTATGAGTTCATGGAGTTTTGAACCAATTAATCGTACATGTTTATGAATGATCATCATCTACCTCTTTTGTGGTTTTGATTGTTGCATTAATGTTTTCTAGTTGCAATTTCATGAAGTCTTAGCCAAAAAGTTCATGAAACTCCTTTGATTGGATTAACATATATATGACGATAATAAAATCGTAAGGGAGATTTCACTTGTTATATACATAGATGACTATCTTTTACATAGTTGTTAGAATCCTTTCTTTTCCTTTTTTTCTTTTTCAATCAAGAACCATATTGTCAAAGTCTCATGTCGGCACAACTTAAGAATATCCTTTTTTTATGAAATCTTATAAAGGTTCAACCAAGTTATAAATGATAAAAAGAGAGAAAAAAAAAAACAAAGAAAAAAAGTAAAGGCTAGAGAATTAAATGCGATTTCGTCCTCTTCAAGATGAGACTTCCATTGTAACATTATGAAATGTCAAGCCAAGAGTCAGCGGCAGAATTTGGTAGCATATATAAAAGTTAGTCCTGAGAGGATATATAATTAATGTACATTCAAATAGTTAGAATGCATGTATATATTAATACCCTTTTGGGTTACATTGATAAGATTTCCTTAAATGTAATTAATAGTTCCCCTTCGTTGGGAAAGCAAGCTGTTTTTTTTTTTTTTTTTTTTTAAATCTGGATGGAATCTTTTTATTTTTTATTTTTTAAATTCATTGCCCATTGATGGGGAAGCGAATTATAGGTTGCTAATAAGGAAATTACTTGCATTATAATTCATGAGATCGATGTTAGTTAAAAACTCAAATGATCGAAGCATTACATCTAGTAGCTAGCTATATAATGCCTACCTATATCTATATATGGATATATTTCATCAAGGTTATGCCCTATTTCAACCACCAACATGTGGCGGTTTTGAAGTTTTGAGGTTGCTTGTTTTGATGATTACTTCAACATTCAATTTACCTGAGGTGGTAATTCATCTGGGTTGTTCTAGAAACTTTGACTGTAAAAATTTTGTAATAAAATCTTATACCATCAATCACCTTTCATCTCAAATGCAGTAAATTTTTGAATGACTGCTATCATGTCTCTGTCTGCGGGCATCTTCTCTCTCTCTCTCATGTGTGTTTAATTTGTCCAAGTTATGAGTTGAAACAAAAGACCCGAAAAAACTGGAGATCGAGTAGCTAGCATGATGGATATCTCAGAAACCTCGGATTTAGACAAAATGATGATGATGTTTTTTTCCTTCCATCTGGTGTGCAAGTTAGGCACACTAACTTCAAGGAATCATTGAAGGGAAGTTGGATAGATCACATGATCTAGTGCTTTTCCTCACTTCTATATTCCAAAGGAGATTCACATCTCAGTTTTCCACCTTGTGTTTAGTGACTTCCAACTGATCATCTCTCCAATCCCACCAATTGTTTATATATATATATGCATGTTTCATTTAATTATTGTTTTTTGCATGAGAGAGAGAGAGAGAGAGAGAGAAAGAGAGAGAGCATTATTGTTTTCATGAAAAACAATAATTGTATAGTCATGCAATGGCAGTGATTGGTTTGGTTAGACTGAGAGTAAAGGGAATGATTTTGTAATAATTTGGGAATGTACTTATTGTTGGCTCAGTCTGTGTGAGGTCATCAAGCGTTAATTTCGTGATTTTGATTGTCTGATTTTCTTTCTTTCTTTTGTTTTCATTTCAAGTACTCTCTCGCTATAGCAGGACAAGGGCTCTCAAAAGACGCCAAAATTCCACTCAATACCATCACCTCAAATATATATATATAGGACAAAGCTTTCTCTAAAAGCTGATTTGCATGAATTTTTTTCAATCTGTCTATATTTAAAATATACGAATCAATTCAATTTTTGTTTCACTTTTATTTTATAAGACTAATTTGATAATACCCATTAATTTTTTATTAAAAATAATATATATATATATATATATATATATATATATATATATATATATATATATATTTGAAAAAAGAAAAGGAAAAAAAATGGTGCTTTCATGGGTTTTTTAGAAAACTGTTCCCAGAGAATTCTCGCACTTTTTTTTTTTTTTTTTCGGTAAGAGAATTCTCGCACTTTGTTGCGGGAAGAATAACGTTAAGAGGGAGAGTGCCACGTAAACAGAGTCAAAGAGATGATTAGCACAACAACTCGGGAAAGAATGTCTGACCCTTTCGCATATTCCACACGCGTGAGTGCGTGTTCCGTCACGACTCACAAGAAGACAAGCCACTGTTTAAGTCAGTATGAGGAACCTGACACGGCACTCGGTCCCAGTGATTCGATCCTTCACGGCACGCGCTCCACAGCAGCGTGGAACCTCCTTTTTGTTTTTTTTTTTTTGTTTTGTTTTCGTTAATACTTACTTTGCTCCCATTTGCCCATGTTTCTGACACTACCTGAGCGTGGTCCACTTACGTACAGTTCTAAGGTATGCAGTTCTCCCCATTATTACTACTTGACTGGATTCTTTGGCTATACATTTCAGAAGGAACTATATTTTGGGTTGTTTCTATCGGATTAGCGGGTTATATTAAAAATTGACAGACTTGCTATATATAGACCCATCTTGGTTTTTAAATTTTTGTTTTAAATTATTTTATGAAAGTTAAATATGTGTGTGCGCGTATGCATGTGCACACTTGCTTTTAAGTTTAAAAACTAAGTTTGACTTCTATTAAAATTATGCTTGATCGGCTCTCGTTCATGTCTTTTTGAATAAGAAATTCTGATTTTGTCCTACTAACTATAATCGTAGCTAGTTCATCTATGTTTTTGAATTTGAAGTTCACCAATATTGTAAATTGTTGATAGCTATATAACCATGGCTAGCTCGGTTATACTTTAACTTGGAACTTTTGAATAAGCATACATATTGAAAGAATCCAATACAAAACTCGTAGTTATTTTGTAAAATCATCAATTTTTTAGGAGTATTTTTTTAAAAAAAAATTTAATTTTTTTAAAAAAAATTTTTAATTTTTTTTTTTTTTCAAATGAGGAAAGGAAAGGGTTATAAATAAGTAGGGGTGGGCACGGGTCGGATTGTGGTGGGTATTGAAAATTAGACTCGGAACTCAACTATAATGAATGGTATTCGCTGGGTCTCAGGTTTTGTGGGGGCGGGGCTGGGTGGGTGTCCGGTGATGCGGTTTTGTGAGGGTTTTGCCCACTCCTTACATCACATATTCACATCGCTGTCAAGAACATACAAAACCTGGATGGTTTCTTTGTGTGGGTATACCAACTTAGTGATTCCACCGAATTAGATGACAAACAGAATTAGGAAATTAGAAATTCGGGTTAGGGTTTTCATTTTATGTTCAAGTGGCAGGTCGGGTACCCACATAAGTAAATATTTCATTACCGCAACCCGCCTTGCCCTGCACAAGTTGGCAAAAATCCAACTCAGTTTTGCAATTTTAACCCTGAAATCCAATCTGTGCAGGGTAGGGCAAACAGGTTGGGTAGTGCGGGTTTGCACGGGTTTTACCCTCTCCTATAAATGAGGGTCTTTCCCATATTTGATTTGAGTGGAAGAGATAATGGAAGACAATTTTTATAAGAGTTAAGTTGATAGATAGAAAACAATGAAAACAATGTATTTTACTATTTAATCAATATTTTGACATTTGTTCTCATGTGTTGGTCTAAACTTTCTTTAATATTTAACTTTTAAATGGGATATGTAAAGTAGAGTTCAAATTCAAACTCAAGACAACCAATTTTATATTCAATTAAATTTTGAAAAATGAAGAAAAATTAGAGAAAGAAATATTAATACTGAAGATTAACACAATTCAACCATAATGACCATATCTACCTAATAGGCTAATTAATATATAGACTTGTTCTTTAACTGTTAAATGGGGAGGTGAATAAAAGATCAAATATTTTAAAATTTTAAAAAATTAATAAATCTAATTACTTAAATCAGTATTCTAACATGTTTTAATTAGATCATAACGTTGTATAGAGATATGTTCTCTAGAATTTTCTTTATAGTTTGATAGATATTGTAGATAATAAATGAATAGTTAACACACATGAAATTAAATTAATGGTGGCCGGGCTTCACGTTAAGTAGATCATATATATAGATACTGCCTTTAAGATGCTTATTATTTCAATTATATCGGCAAAATTAGATTGGAATATAGAAATATTTAGCAGTATGAGCAATATATTATATTAAGATAAAGAAACAATTAATAAAATAAAATAAGATAAAGTACACCCCGTCTCAGTCTTTAAGAAACTTCCCTGATCATCTAGCCGCAATAATAATAATAATAATAATGCTATTAATTACAAGAATGAATTTTATATATATAAATATACTGGGATTGGTCATCTTGGAAGAAAGGAATCTTGGGGGTTTGGATTTGCTTTTGCAAGAACCAAGGCTGCTTACCAAGAAGGAATAAAGCACATTCAAAACCGTCAAAAAAAAGGCTTTTCTCTCTCTCTCTCAAACAGGTAAACAGATGATGATGATAATCTCATGGTTGGTTGGTCGGTCGGTCAGCTTGGGTGTTCAGTAATCAAAGGGGTACGTTATATATAGTGATCCCGAAATTATCGATATTGAAATGCGAGCATATATATATATATATATATATAGTCGCCATGGAAAGAAGATCTGTACGTAGGAAGGAAAGAAAAGAAAAGAGTATTAGAAGGAATTTGAAGGCTCGGAAATCCAAGCCAAATCTCTCTCTTTCTCTAGCTCTGTGTGTTTGTGTGTTCAATATATGCACTACAGCAGCTTTCACTTTTGGTAACGTTATTGTTGTTATAACACATTCTTTGTTTCTCTCTCTCTCTATCTCTAGATGGATGTCGTCGGAAGAAAGTGAGATTCCAAGCTCTTCTGAGTCCTCTCACGTTCTCCCACATGTGCTCAATCATGCACATGTCCCGGATTTCAGATTCCCAGTCGAAATTAAATTGCCCGACCCCACTGGACCCAGATGAACAATTGCCTATCCCCCATTTACTATAAAATATTATATATCTATATATAGCTTCCTTAATAAGGCAAACAAATTTTGTAGGAGGGGTGGATATATATATAGCTTTCCTTAACCCAGTTAAAGGTTTTGTATAGTAGCCAAAAATACGTCTCAGAATAATTATAAGAAATAAGCAAGAGGGTCCCCTGATTACAATGTCCATTTTCTGTTTTCAGGCCCCACTATTAGATTGACCAAACATTTCTTTGACACCTTTCTATGCGAGCTTAGCATCCTATGAACTCACTTTTCCAACTATGTCTCGTAATTGTTTATTATTTTTGCAATATATAGGATTTTTGTATATTTAGTAGATTGTTATATATATATATATATATATATATATATATATGATACAAGTTAACAGTGTAAAAAAAATAAAAATAAAATAAGTTAGGAGATGGCTGAACCACTCTTTAAAGAAGTTGGTCACCTCAAAGGGTTGGTTACGGTGACTTGACCACTCTCTGATCCACTATTGTTAAAAGAAAAAAAAGTTCGGTTGCAAACCGCCCAACCTCCAACTAGCTCCTTGGAGTGATTGGCCACTCACTTGAGGTGGTCGACTCACTATCTAATTCCTTGGAGTGGTCGACCACCATCTCAAAGGGTGAAGGAATATTGATTGGTCTATAATCCGGCCAACGAATTAACCCTTCGAGTAGATGAACTCCCTCTCAAAAGGTAAATGGGTGGTTAGTTCACCCTAACTGCTTAAGCTTAAAGGGTGAAGGCGTGGTCAGCCACTAGGAGTTGGCCATCTCACCTTCAATCACCACCTTAAAGAGTGGTCTTTTTCTCTTTTCCTAAAGATTGACATGGAACGGTCTAGATAGAAAGAATTGCAGGTTGATGCAAGTCTTTAGAAGTTTATGGGACCTCATTTCCTGGCATTCTGTGCATGAGATGGCCATTTAATAATTCTAAGATAACTTATTATCAAGTACTCCATGCTAAAGCATATATTACATGATGGATATATATGTTTTGCGATCGATTAGTTAATGAGTCACACGTGCACGTGTACTAATTTAAAATGTAATCATGTTGTACAATTGGAATAATTTGAGATTAGTAAAGTTAGTTAATCCTAACTAAAGACCAACAAACAATAATTAAGCATTAGCAGAGTCACAAAGAGACGGGTCATGGCTAGCCTTCCAAGAATAAAATTAAAAATTACAATTTTATCTCACAAATATTTTACATTAATTCTGACGTTGCAGTCCCAACCAATCAACTTATAATAATTTGCACACTATTTATAAAGATGTATGCACTCATGTTTATTTAAATAAAGTTATGGCCCTATCATTGATTGGTCATTCATACTAGTACGTACTAGTATAGTGAGATTATCTAAAAATAAAATGGAAAACATAAAGGAGTAGTAATTGCATGTACGATTACTACCTATATATATATCTCGACAATTTGGCTTTCTCTACACTCTTTCGTTTTTGACTTTCTGTTTTCTGGTCATGTGGCGACAATTAATATCAATCAACCTTTTTTAGTGCTCCAATCCAAACATCATTGCCAAATTGTCAATTTTTTTTCCTTTTTTGGTTTTTCTTTTCATTTGTATGTGGACATGTGGTTTTCGAGTAATGCTATAAAGTCTCTCTTATGTCTTTTTTGAGTCCCTCCAAGAATGATGTAGTTATTAAATTCATTATTGGATTTTGATCAAATGACGATTTTAATAGTCACATCATTCTTAAAATGACTCAAGAGAAAATTCTAGAATTACTCGTGGTTTTCATCTTCAATTTGGATTCTTTTGTTGAATTAACTTTCAATTTTTGCGGTTTGCTGTAAATATATATACACATGCCTAGTAATATATGATAATTTATTACAAATAAGTGAAAATAAACACATTCTTCAAATTCTGAGACCCAATTTCTGTTAAACACATCAAGGGTTATAAAGCACTTCATTATACATACACAAAAGTATTCATATATATATATATAAACATTTATTTGAAACGATTATAGGCAAAATTCTTAAGATGTTGAAACCCATGATCATGTTAAAAATGGGAAAAAGAGATGCAACAAAATAACAGGAACTTGACTATAGATTGATAAATTTGGTCAAATCATCTTCTTGGGGAAGAAGGGGGTCAAATTTGTTGATTATATACTTATTATTTAAAGCTAATGCTCTTTTGCATCATCAGAAAAAGAAAAGAAAGAACGATCAATGAAGCATTTTGCATTATATATATAGGCTCTAATCTTTTTGCAAAGTGCGCTGTCGTGCTCCTCATGCAAAACATAATATTAATCTTCATGTGTTTTGTCCTCTAATTATTATTATATTATACAGTTTTTGTTTCCTTTTTTAAAAAAAATCCATCATATATATCATATATATGCATGGAATGGATGCTTGCGTGAGGAAGCACTGAGATAATTAGGTTTGTCTTCTTTACATCCTCTTAATATCACATAGAGAGAGAATGAGAGATGAGAGAGATTTTGCAGGATCCATTATGAGAGCAAGAAGAATAGATTATTCGATGGAGAAGATGAATTATTAATTTTTATTTAATTATTGGAAGATAATATATATATAGAGAGAGAGCTCAAAAAGCAAAAGCAAAATTGGTCTAAGGGCGCGGAGAATACGCTGTGTCAGGTGGCCCCCCAATCAATCCATTTTCCAAATATCAAGCTTCCTAAATACTACTCATTGCCTGCATCGATCAATGTTCAAGCTATAGACCTACCCCTTTTTCTTTCTTTGTATACAATAACATTTTTAAAATATATATATATATATCTATATATTTCTTCTTTGTATATACTTAGGTTTTGGGGAATTACTTAAAAAAAAAATCTTGAGTTTTGTTCGTGATTAAAAAAAAAAAAAAAAAAGTATTAGTTTTAATTTTGACAAATAAAATATTAATACCCGTCACATACCAATAGGGCCCCCAAAAAGCCTTGTCAAGGGGCATCCCGACTTGACCACGAGCCGACGGGGAACCTTGTTCTCACAGGCTAACGATGCCTCAATGTCCTACTCGGTTATGAACTAATAGGGCTCCCAAAAATCCTACTCATAGACCTACATCTCGTTATGGGCACCATTTCAAGACCTATGCCACGCGTTGGGCATCCTACTTGGTCATGAGCCAAAGAGATATGAGTACCTTGCTCTAGGCATGACCCTGTCAAGGAACACAATTCGACAAGTATTGAGTCACGAGCTTGGGGTCGGGGAGCTAAAACCTATTCTACGTAGTGAGTACCCTAACACCAGCGGTCTCAACTAGGCAATTGACGGCCAACATTTGCCCTCAACATTGAAGGTCATTGGCAACCCAAATTATATATAAATAAAGACAATATTTCTAACGCCTAACCAGCTAGATAGGTCAACCATAAGATTTGGGAACTACTGGTGTAAATATAAGTAACCACCAAAGGCCCACTCAAGTGAACTGCAACCAACCATGTGACTAGCATCTGAGATACTAATAAGCAATTTACAACTCACCATCGAATCACACAATCACTCAACAGCTCTTTGAATCTATCTACATAAAAACTCAGCAAATACCAACGGCTACCAATGTAACCTACAAGAAAAATGAGCACACATTCCTGTATACACTCTTCTCCTAACTCTCATTTCATTTCATTAATATTCATCTCTCTCTATTGGCTTAAGCACCCAAAGCTCTTTGGTTCTCTTTGATGACTTCTTTGATCTCTATTTTGTAGGTAGTCGGCCGCAAATTCAAGTCATCCTATCCAAAAATTTGCTCCAACAAACATATTGCAGGATTTTCTTGTTCCCATGTCAACTTAAAATAAGAACAAGAACATGGGGTAGAAGACAAACATTAATGATCCACCCCAAATTTCTGGCACCAACCTAAAGAAATTGTCAAATCTCAAAAGAAGTTACGAGGTCAATTTATGGCCAGAAAAACAATTTCCAATTATATTTCATGCATAGTGAAAATGGCAACTAGCATTTCAACCATTAAAGCTTGTCGGAACAATTTACGAAATGACGTATTTGCCACGTGGTCAATTAAATTAAATCCTTAATTTTCAAAATTAGAAATTCATGTTTTTATCTATCACCATCACAGAATCAAAACTTAGGGAGTCATGGGGGCAATTTGTCCTTTCATATGAAAAACATGGGCCAGCAAACGGCCCACACTGAGGCTTGGGCTAGGCCCATTTAAAAAGCTATACAACTCCCCACCTGACTTTCCAATAGAAGATTGCGACAATTGGATATTCATAGAATTTTTCTCTTTCGGCAAAATGGGTATATCGTTGAATGGTAAACCCTTTCAAAAAGTTGGCCAAAAGAAACATTCAACAAAAGATAAATTAATAAAATCCCCTTGCGAACGTGATTTTGGCCACGTTGGAGTTACACCAAAAGCTGGTTTACTTAGCCACGGATTCCCCCGTCGCTGTATTAGCTTTATCTCTTTCCAATTGACGTTGATTACCACTTCTATCAACATAATTGCTTTGCACCACGACAATGATATGATATATATTCAGTTTTGCCTTTTTATCATTCAGAAGCTCACTCGAATTTTCCTTCTATATTCTTCATTGCATCTTAAAAGCATATTCATTTTGGATCGTCCTATCTACAACAATCATTTTGGATTGTCCTATCTACAACAAATAAGGAAACGTATTTATCTTCGCAATTACTAGTTGTCATATTTTTAAAGTCATGTCCCTTCCCGTCACCTACTAGTCAAAAACCACCCAGTATCAATTCCTGTGATGGACCGAATTATTTATTTGACTCATTCTTAATTATTCTAAGAATGACGTTGTATCCTTTGTTTTTATGTTTTTATAATTCTCCAATTTTCCTCCTTTCCCACGTTGAATTAAAAAAAAAATAAAAAAAAAATTATGTAGGCAATGCATTATCCATTATATCCATCATAAATTTCTTCCAAAAAAAAAAAAAAGTTGAAAGCACATAAATCGGAATTGCATTATACAATCATATATCCGCAACCTCAACTTCTTCCATACCTAAAAAGGCCTCTTTACAATACCTCTCATCAACCCCATAGCATAAATTATTACATTGTAAATGGCAATTAGCTTCCCTCTTATACAAAGAAGCTAATGAACAATAATGCAGCAATGACAAAATAAAATGGAAATTACACCCTTAGCTATAATATGTAGAGTGTTGTCAGGGGTAATACAAATTCCTTACCACACTGAGGTGGCAATCCATGTTGCACTTACTATGTCCGCCACTAAATAATTAAATTTACCTGTCAAATTTTGTTACGTAATTTTTTTCATGTGTTATGCCATGTGGTACTCACGTGAACTATCACATCTGTTTGTAAGGGGGTTGTAGCACCCCCCAAGTATTTTCCTATTCTATATCGCTTGCTATTAATGGCAAATGTGATGGCTGAGGCTGAGGCTGGTCATCAGCTTGCATCTGAGCTTGCTCATGATGCTCTTCAGAGTTACCTATAAGCTCAAGCAACTGAGCAGCCTTCCGCTTGCCCCTGTCTGTGCCATTTTCTGCCAGATCCAAGAGGAGAGTCTTCACACCAAGTGCCTTGGCCTCTGACATATGCTGAGGATCTCCACCACAAAGGTGGACCAGCACTGCAGTTGCATTTTCTCTATTCCTGGGAGATCCATTCCCAATTAACTTCACAAAAGTTGACACAGCATTCAAAGCTCCAATGGCAACTTTTCCATCAGGGTGACTAGCCAGTATAGCCATAATTGCCAATGCCTCATCTAACATTTCACCACCAGGTTCCCTAAGTAGTGTCATCAGCAAGGGCACAACACCAGTCCTGATTGTCCGCCCCTTGTTCCCTTGATATATGCATAAATTGAAAAGGGCTGATGCTGCATCTACCTTCCCTCTTTGGCTACCTTCAACCAGAAGTGTTACTAGTGCTGGGATTGCTCCAGATGTACCAATAATCACTTTGTACTCATCAACCATAGACAGGCTGAAAAACGTGGCTGCTGCATTCTCCCGTGCCTCCATACTCCCATTCTTGAGCACATGAAGGATTCCGGGAACAGCCTCAGAAGATATGATGCACCCTTTGTTATCCTCACAAATGGATAGGTTCAAGAGGGCAGTGACGGCATGCTCTTGGGTGTGCATGTCAGATGCATAGAGGAGGCCAACAAGGAGGGGTATGGCACCAGCCTCAGCAATCAACACACGATTATCACCATTGTGCTTGGCAAGAAGCCGGAGCTCGCCTGCAAGAGGTTTAGAACTTTGTAAAAATTAATAACAGTAACAATCAAGCTGTAAAATGTCCTGGGTTTCAGAGATCCCAGTGAAGAGCTGAAAATCATAATCTTGAAGTACTGAGTTAAAAGGAAAATTGATAAAGAATAGTCTCTTTCTCTATGCAAACTTTTGTAAACAAAGAGAGAATGACTGTCCAATTGCAGGGGTGACCTACCAATGAATGTTATCTTTGCACTAAAAATCAACTCAAACATCCAATCAAATTATTGGGAGAGATTAATGATATTGGGAATCCCCAGAGGTGATATACTTAGAACCCAAAAAGGAACAATATAAACTTAACATCCGACTGAAAGGCCAAAAACCTGTCGTAATTCAAGGGTTATCACACCGCCTATCATCTAGGATAACAAGGTTTACTTGATTGGTTGTTCTTCGAATTTTTCTTTAAGGCGAGAATTCTAGTTTATTCTACAGCATGCAGTAACATCATATTAACATACTTTAGAAGATTAAAATATAGATGGATGGAAGTTTTTCTATTTTAATTCTGAAATGATTTTTACTACAATCAAGAGTATTATTGAGCGTTGCTTGATAGAATCCACTATCCAATAACACAAGCACACATATAGACAGGAAACTTTCACAGGAAAAGGGCATGCATATCAGAGAAAGTTGCAGAAAAGAGTAAACTGTGTCTTCAAGATAGAAGTTTGCAACTACCACCAGTGGAAAATTTCCAATTTTCAAAATTATTAGGACTAATTTTCAAAGCACTAAAATAAGGAGGAATACAACATAAAGAAATTGTGTTGCTATTCTCACCAGCAGCACTCCGCTGGTCCTCGATGTTATCAGAGGTGAGCTTGCTCAGGAGAGCATCAAGCTCCACACTTTCAGCAGAACCACTAGAGACAACCCTACCTTGGCGTGAATTGCCTGACCGTTTAGGGGGTTCCACCCCATTCACCTCACACCAAGTGGATATTAGGCTAGACAAAACATAGTTGGGAGTGAGGTTAGCGCTGGAAAGAATCTGCTGTGTCTTTGGACACGTTCCATGTCCAGCTTCAATCCATTTCTTAATGTATTTTCGCTCATAAGTCTACAAAACAGGAAAAACCCAGTAAGGAATTCATATGTAAAAAACCAGCACTCGCATAAATCAAACTCTAGAAGCTTACAATTGATAATAGCTAGCTAGTTCTATGAGACTTTTTATCAATTAATTAAGATTTGTTAAATTTCCCAGATAGAACCCATTGAGCACAAATTCTTGTATACAGAAGTTCAACATTAGTAGTGGCTTCCAACTGGGAATTTTCGGAAAACATGTTATATAAGGCAAAAAAATTCTAAAACATTCAAAAGAATGAAACAAGGAACCAAAATCACTAAGAACTCAAATGATATTGTTAGGCACAAACCTGCCCAGTGCAAATGATGACAGGATCTTTCATCAACTCAAGTGATATTGGGCAGCGAAAATCATCTGGTATAACTCGTGATTGGGAACACTGGTCAGTGTATCCCTGATCACTGCAATGGAGAGAGCAATTATTACTTGCATATGGACCAGTGTTGCAATATTTTGCCTTCACATAATTTTCAATTTTTTTCAGCAGTATTGACATCTTCTTTACACTTTCCTCTAAATCTTCATCAGTGGAACTGGCCATCTCCTGTAAAGCAAGTGATTCTTGTTTGATGTCTTCAACTTCCATAAACATGAGCTTTTCACATAATGCATGTAGAATGCCTGGTTCAGTATCCACATCATTGCTCTGGTTGTACAGGGATAACAGGTCCTCATAAAGCTCCAAGCCAGGTGCATCGATCCGTTCCTTGGCTCTTCTAAATTGAGAATGCACAAGCTCAACCTAAAAATAACAATTTAATTAACATGAAGATAAAATAAAATAAAAAATAAAAAATAAAAAATAAAAAAAAACAGACCTGATTAAAAACACTTTCATAGGTAATTGCAAATTCTTAAGCACAAACACAGAGGAAATCAGTGCTTGCAAGATTCACTTTATGTCCTTGCCTGTACTAGAAAACTATCATAAAAAATTCTTGTGGTTGCATCTTCTATGACAAGAAAACATATTTCCCACTAGATAACTGAACTGAAGTTTGATATACTACTTTACACTTTTTTTTTTATAAAACTAGGATACAGAAAGGAGTATATTCTGTGTAAGAAGAATGAAGCCAAAGCGAGCTATTCTTGACCGACTTTTCTTTCAACAACAACCAAAAAAAAAAAAACTTGCAACAATGGATGTTCACCTGCTCTTTAACTTCATCTGAAATGTCAAATTTGTGGTAGGAAATATCACCTAAAGCTTGTTCAAAATGAGCTGCAAGTTCCTCAAATTTATACTTGAAATGCTTTCCCTTCAGTACCTGCAAGCATATAAAATCATATATATTGGCCCAAAATTTGCAATCCAGTGTTAATTTTGATAAGATAGAAAAGTGAAACAAAATAACGAGTAAATTCTAGACCTTCACACTCACATCTCTTAATACAGTCGCAATGCCTACTTCAAGCTGAAATCGATGAAATTAACTACCCCAGCCGCAACCCCCCTCCCCCCCCCCCCCCCCCCCCCCCCCCCCAAAAAAAAACTAAAAGAAGCGTTTTTTTTTTTTTTTTTCCCATTTGGGTCCCCAAAAGAGAATTAATATAATTAAAATTTACACTGTTTGGTCACGTATTCTCAACAACCAAACACACAGTTTAATAGACTAGGAAAACGAGGAAAAGAAGAAACAACGCACCATATAAAGCTTGCTGCCTCGAGCGCCAAATTGAAGCAAATCCTTGGCCCTCTCGGAACCTTCCTTCAAAAGGAGCAGAGCTTTCACGGTCTCTTCCGAGAATTTGTCCTTAATCTCCCCCATTTCCTCGAACAGAGGCGTCAAGAGCCTCACTCGCCTTCTGAGATCGCAACACTGCTTCCTGACCAAGCATTTGAAGTTAGAGATCTCAGAAATCTCGTTCGCCATCTCCATCAGCTTCCCTAGCACCAGAGCTTTTTCCTCCACGTCCATGCTCACGACGCTGAAGCAAACCCTAACGCTAACGGACGGTAAGCGAATCGGAACCTTTCGGATTTCACTGCGGCGCCGAGTTTGGAGGTCGAATATGGAATTTGGAAAATGAAAATAGGCGCCGATGGCGAATAGTGAGAGGAAGGTGTGGCAGGTGAAGTTGGTCCCATTCTTTTGGTTAACTTTTTTTTTTTTTTTTTTTTTTTTTTAATGGATGTTATTTTCTCGTACGTACGGATTTTCTTATATAAGTTTGGATTAACATTACGCCACGTCATTATGCTCGTGATCTTTTTTAATGAGATAGGAATTTTTTCAAAAAAAAAAAAAAAAAATACTAACTACAATTCTTCAAGTGTTGGATTTGTTCTTTTTTTCTTTTCTTTTCTTTTCTTTTTTTTAAAAAAAAAATTAATTAATATTTTTTAATTTAAATAATTGAGATTTTATTGCTATCAATTCAATATTTATTGTCTTAATATTTATTATACTTTTTAATCATATTTTAAAAAATTCCTTAGTCCTAACCTTCAATCATCCCAAAAGGGTCAAAACCTTCCTCAAAAGGTAGTTGGACAGGTAATGGATAGGCCAACCACCCTAGTGACGGAGATGGGAGAGAGAGCCCCCCTTCGTTGCCTTTGTGTTTTTTTATTTAAAACATTTATCATACTAATATTTATTCTACTTTATCATATTTTAAAAATAAAATTAAAAAAATACCGATATATGTGGCTAAACTACCCTAGCGACAGAGATAGGTGAGAGGCCCCTTCGTTTTTTTTGTTTTTTGTTTTTTTTTAAAAAAAAAACAAATAATAATTTATTGGTGGGATTTTGTATGTGGTAACAAATTATTTTTTTACAATAGATGAACCGAAGTATTAAATTGATAAACTGATAAAATAAAAATATTAATTTCGTTTTTTTAGAACCCAAATACTTTTTTTTCTTTATAAAAGAGATACCGGCCTTTGTTATTTCCTTCAAACCAGTTTAGAAAAAAAATTTTCAAACTCATTTAAAATAGTATCAAGTGTTTATAAACATTTAAAATGCACATCAAATTCTTAACATCATTAATAGCAGTTTACTAATTTAAACTAAATTTAATGTGCCATTTAAATGTTTATAAACACTTGGCACTATTTTAAATGGGTTGGAAGATATTTCTTCCAAACTGATTTGGAGAAAATTTCTGTCCTTTTTTTAATATACATATATATATATATATATATATATATAGACACACACTAAAAGGTCAGCCCTAAAAGGAAGGGTCCATTGGAGCTTCATCTATCTTTATAAGCCAGAAAGATGGGGGGGTCTGGATGGCTCAACTCAAAGCCAGCATTCCAATGACAACCAACAGAAGCAAATTTTGATAAGCCAACCAGCCACGACAAAAGTTGATCTTTCTTCATTTCAAGCACTTAAAATAACTCCTGCATCGATCAAACATGCACACATCTATAGACTAAATTTTATTGCAGATATCAAATACATGTTACTGGAAAGAATAATCAGACTTTCCAAATGTTAGAAAACAAGTCAAAAGTACATGTAAATTGTAACGGATGGAGAAAAGTTTTAAGGAAACTGTTCTAATTGCAGATGCAAGATGCAGATGGGGATACATTTTCAAGTTCTGCCAATTAAAAACCAAGATCATAACCCTTCAAATGTATTGATCATCTTCTGCACCTTTATTCTTGTTTCTTCTCCTCCATATCTGCCTGGTCATCACCTGCACCATTAAAAATTTAGTTTGTTTTTCTTCATCCTTTTCATCTTAATTGGCTACTACGTTTGCTTTGCAAGGGAAGGATTTACTGCCGGAAGTTCAAGGTTAAGCTATGGAAACAAGGAGGTGACTGTGTGTAGTTAGAGAAAATGTGACTTGAAAAAGGGATAGAATAGGCTGTGCTCTTGGAAACAATTTGCCACTGATTTGAGGAATTAAAGCAAAGTTAAAATGCAATTGCACAAGATTTTACTATCAATAGCAAAAGAATTTGCAGAAGCAAGCAATCATTAGAACAGTTACGAACATAAACTCAATCTACTCGAGTTGTTTCGGCACTCCAAGTCTACAACTAGATTGGGGAAGTTCATCTTGCAAAAGGGCAGCAGAGGTTTGAAGTTCAGAGGAGGTGATCTTTTACATAGAACAGGACATGTTACAATTGAGCTCCTAAACGGAAAAAAAAAAAAAAAACCATACAAATCAGCAAAACTAGAGTACTGGACAGCCCCTTTATGCAGGCAATAACTCAGGTGAATCAAGAAAAGGAAGCATCCATTTGAGCTTCCTCACTCTTTAGAGGCCGGGAAAAGATTTTAACAGCATACACAAAGGGAATGGAGGTCTCAATTCAAAGCTAAAATTCCATTGGCAACCAACACTTGCAAATTAGATAAACCAATTAATCTTAGAGCCGGCAAAACCCAGCTTAATTTGCATTCCAAATACTAACTGATTCCATCCTTACAAAACCTCATTTCAAAACCAGATAAGCATTCATTAAACCAACATCGATTAGACATGCCAATATCTACATACTAAAAACTTAATTCCTTACAAGATATCGCAAACACTATACCAGAAGGAATTTAGCATGTGATCATGGTTAGAAAACTAATCAACAAATATTTAAATAAAAACAAATTAACAAGACAAAATTCGGTAAAGATAAAAGGCTACTGTGAAAAAGTAGTTCCAGGAAATGCATGAAAAAGTTGCACAAAACTATAAAAACTCAGCAGAAATGAAAAACAGATGAGCATACATTCAAGAGTTCTGCCAAATACAGACCAAAATCATAATCGTTCCTATTCCTTCTCTGCATCTTTATCCTTCTTTTTCTTCTTCTTCTTCTTGTCGCTGGTATCAGCCTCACCATTATCTGCACCATTAGCAATGCTGGAAGGCGATGTAGCACCACCATCCTCAGCCTCTTTGTTCTTTTTTTATCTTCCTCTCAGACTTCTCTGCTGCAGGTGAACCATTATCTTTATGCTTCTTCTTCTTCTTCTTCTCCTTCTCAGCCGTCTCGTCACCTAATGACTCTGCATTACCATCCTCTTTGTCCTTCTTTTTCTTTTTCTTCTTCTCCTTCTTTTCAACATCAACCTCCACATCTTCCTTCACGCTCTCTTCCTTCTCAAGTCCTTGGACTTCAGCAACTTTGTCCTTTTTCTTTTTCTTCTTCTCTGTCTTTTCAACATCAACCTCCACATCTACTTCCTTGAACTTTTTAACCTTCACGCTGTCTTCCTTCTCAACTCCTTGGACTCCAGCAACTTTAGCTTTCTTTGAAGGAACGGGAGCAGGACTATCAGTGCTTTCATCCAACTTTCGCTTACGCCCTTCCCCGTCTTCACTATTCTTATTCTTCTGTTTCTTTTCCTCCTCCACCAAAGCCGGTTCAGTAGCAGCCGCAAGGCTTGCCACCACAGAATCCCCACCAGTTGGTAAAACCAGATTTCTCGCCCATTCTTGAGGGGTATTCGGATTTGGCTTCCCATGCTTATCCAACTTCCCCTCCGCTATCAATTTCTTCTTCATCGAAGCCCTCGGCCCCAATCCCCACTTCCTTGGGTACATATCCCGGTCCATCACCACCCTCTTAATCCTCGCCACCACGCCATGATCACAAGTTGCCATCACTGCAGTCGTCATCTCCGCAATTCCCAACGCAATTGCTTCTCCTTTGGTAGTCATTAGCACAACCTCCTCCCCAACTTCAATATCATTCTCAAACCTCAACAACCCCGGAATCATCAACTTGGCACCATAACAAATAGCATTCACAGCCGAATCCTTCACAACCAACCTCTTATAACTCGTCAAAAGTACTTCAAGCGGCATAACCACCCTCCTCAAATAACTCTCATCCCTGTAATTATCATAAACCCACTGCGCATCCATCACATCGTGCATTGTAACCATGTTATCTTTCTCTCCCAAAATCCCCGACCGCACCCTCCTCAGCTCCTGCATATGCCCTCCAACCCCAAGAATCAGACCCAAATGCACACACAGCGTCCTCACATAAGTCCCCGCCTCACAAGAAATCCAGAAAACAACCAAATGCTTATCTACGTCATACTCAAGAAGCTTACTTTCATATATAGTCCTAATCCTGAGCTGCCTCTTCACCGCCGAAATCAACGGTGGCCTCTGAAACACAGCCCCAGTGAGCGTTTCCAGCGCCCGAGCCACCTTCGACACATCGGGCACAGAAGAATGCAACCGAGCAATACAGACATACTCTTTCCCAGCACCCTGTTGCGATTTCACAAGCCTAGTGGCTCGATCAATGCACACAATCAGGTTCCCAGTGACTTTCGGGTCGAGGGTACCGCTGTGACCCGTTTTCTCGACCCTGAGGATCCGTTTGATCCAGGCGACGACCTCGTGGGAAGATGGGTTAGCGGGCTTGTCGAGATTGATAATACCGTACTTGACGTATTGCTCGAGAGGGCGCTTGAGAGGGGAGTAACCGGAGGGGAGAGGGGTGTAGTGTCCGGTTCGCACGTTGAGGCGGTCGTAGTTCTTCAGGAGGATCGGCCACTGAGAGGTGTCAATGGATGGAGTGAAGCTCTGGGGCTTGATCATGAAGTCCCCAGAGCTCTTCTGGGTCGGCTCGGAGCCGAGAGGCGCGAGTGGCTCCGGTAAGATTGGGGTGGGGGTTTCATCTTTGGAGCGGTGCTTCTTCTTTTTCTTCTCTGAGCGAGAGAGCTCGACGTCGGACATGGCTCTGGGCTCGGTGAGTGGGTGCGAGAGTGGCTGGTTTCTCTAGGGTTTTAGTGGAGGCGAATGAAATGGGGGGTTTTGTGGGAAATCAGAAATGTGGGGTTTTAGGGTTTTGGTTAGGATTTGGGAGAGACCCTTTTCTTTTTTTTTTTTTTTTTTTACTTAGGCCAAAGGTTACAAAATTTGTCCAATGTCATTATTATTATGGGAAAAATATAAAAAAGCCCCCCAAATTACCAGCCGTTTTTAATTTAGCTCCTTAATGTTTCAAAAGTGATAAAGTAGCCCTCAAACTACCAAACTATTGCATTTTGGCCATTCCGTTAGTCAAAACCGTCAGTTTGGACGGAAAATGCAAAACGATGTCATTTTGTTATGGGTAAGTTACTACAATGCCCTTTTATGAAAAAAAAAATTTGGAAAAAATATAAAAAAGCCTCACAAACTACCAGCCGTTTTCATTTTAGCCCTCTAATGTTCAGAAAGTGATAAAGTAGCCCCCAACAAAATGACGTCGTTTTGAATTTCCGTCCAAATTGACGGTTTTGACTAACGGAGTGGCCAAAATGTAATAGTTTGGTAGTTTTGGGGGCTAGTTTATCACTTTTGAAACATTATGGGGCTAAATCGAAAACGGCTGGTAGTTTAGGGGGCTTTTTTATATTTTTCCCTATTATTATTTTTGAAGTGACTCTTTTGTATTCATTCATTGAAAAAAAAAAAAAAAAAAAAAAAAAAAGCATAAAGTTCTTACATCATTAGACAGCATAAAGCTTTGGGGTTACAAGACAAATATAAAAATCTTACAATCAAGTCTTATCTATGACTTTAACATCCGCTAACACATGTCCAAACTTCAGTTATAGAACAGATCTGCTTCAGACAAACTTAATCTAATACATAGGTAGCTCATATTCTCAACATTTATTTTTCCGGCTATAGGGGCAAAACCCTTACACCGAAACTAATCATCCTCGACCCAAAGGCTAGGATAAAAACTTTCACCCCAAAGATCGCTCATGGAAGCAGATCTAAGGAGAAGTTAAATCCTTATTAAAAAAAAAAACAACAAAAACACAATAAAAAGAAATAAATAAATAAATAAAAAACCAGCAAATAGCTACAATAACAGAGGCGAGGGAAGTGAAAAGCCCAACCCCGGGGAGGCGAAGCGTGGCGCAGCACGGTGGAGGGCAGACGGAGGTAGCGCAGCACAAGCAAATGGATGGCCGAAGCAATTGGACTAGTCAAAAAAAAAAAAAAAAAAAAAAAAAGGAAGGATGGATGGGGAGAAAAGAAGAGGGGAGTAGGGGGAGGGGGAGGGGAAAGGAGCTCCCTCCTCCCCACAGGTTTAGTTTTTTCTCTATAGGTTTTCTCTCTAGCTTTCTTTAAATTTTAAAAACAAATTAAAGAATCAAACGACTTCCCTTATTATTTCCTTATACTATTTAAATATTATTTCAAATAAATGTTAAGAAAAAAATAAAGAAAAGAGAAAGCATTTTTTGTTAAAATAATGGTATTTTATTTATGAGTGTTTAGAGATGATTCTTCATAAATTTAGAGAACAAAACTACCTTTTACTTATATATCTAGATACATCACATAATATGTTTCCTTAATATTTAGGGTTAAACACTTTTTTTCCCTATGGCTTGACAACTTTATTCTTTTTCACCTCAGTTTCATTTTTGTATTGTATATGGTAGTTGAAAATGTCTAAAAACGAAAATAGTAACTCTGTCAAAATATTGACAGAAATACACATCAACACCCTTAAAAAATAAACATATGTCTCTATACCTAATTAAAAATTAAAAAAGTAAAAACAAAAAAATATAGGAAAAAATATAAAAAAGCCTCCCAAACTACCAGCCGTTTTCGATTTAGCCCCCTAATGTTTTAAAAGTGATAAAATAGCTTCCCAAACTACCAAACTATTGCATTTTGGCCCCTCCATTAGTCAAAACCGTCAGTTTGGACAGAAATTGCAAAACGACGTCATTTTGTTATGGGTAAGTTACTACAATGCCCTTTTATGAAAAAAAAAAAAAATTGGAAAAAATATAAAAAAGCCTCCCAAACTACCAGCCGTTTTCATTTTTAGCCCCCTAATGTTCAGAAAGTGATAAAGTAGCCCCCAACAAAACGACGTCGTTTTGCAGTTTCTGTCCAAACCGATGGTTTTGACTAACGGAGTGGCCAAAATGCAATAGTTTGGTAGTTTGGGGGGCTACTTTTATCACTTTTGAAACATTAGGGGGCTAAATCGAAAACGACTGATAGTTTAGGAGGTTTTTTTTATATTTTTCCCAAAAATATATATATTAAAAAATGATGGCTCGAGCCACTCCTGGTCTGTTTGGGGGTGACCGAAACCACCCCATACTTATTAGGGGTGGTTCAGCCAATTCAAAAGGCTAAATGAAAAAAGTAAAAAATAAAAAAAAATAAAGGTTCGCCCTTGGGGATGACCAAAACCACCTTAGGCCAAAGGGGGTGGCTCACCTTAGTGGCAATAACCGCTAACCGTAACCGCCTTAACGGTTAGTAAATTTCACTAACCGCAACCGCTAACCGCCTAGCGGTTAGCGAAATAGATAACCGCCCGCTAACCGCTTTTTTAAAATTGGGTTTTTTTTTTGGATTTTTTGGGCTTTCTTTATGGCTTTTTGGGCTTTTTTTTACCCTCATTTTTTTTTTCTTGTATTTTTAATATCTTCTTGGGCCCAATTGCTATAAAAAGAACCCATATTGAAAAATCAAAAATATTTGACCCAAAATTTACATTTACTTGTACTTTAAAAAAATTTCCTTAAATATTAAATCATAACCGATTAACTTTTTTTTTTAAAAAAAAAAAAAAAAAAAAATTCAACACAATATACAAAAAAGAAGTTCAGAATTAAGACAACTGTCACAACATATAAAAAAATATATAAAAAAAGTTCAACACAAAGCATATAAAATAAGTTCAAATAAAACATTAAATGATACAAATAAAACATTAAAACTTCATCAATGGTTAATTTGTAACAATTTTTAAAAAAATGTTACAAATGGTTCAAAAAATTCAAAATTGTTCAAAAAATGGTTAATTTTCTTTTTCTAAAAAATGTTCAAAAAATACATTAATACTTCAATTGTGATTATAAGTAACACATTGTTGAATCTAATGTCAATTACTTAATTTGATATTATATAATCATATAGTCTCATTAAATTATATGATATGATTCATATGATTAATTATTTAAATTCTTATCATATTTACTTATAATCTTTTTTCTTTGAATTGAACTTAATATCTATTGGTAAATGGTAATGTTCAAACTCCTAAATCCTAAATTCCTAAAGTATCTAATAATGCTTTAATTAAATTGTAGATTTGTAGTTATAAGTAATATATTGTTTAATTCAATTGAATCAATTGTGATTATCATTGTACATGAATCATATGATTAATTTGTAGACTTATGACTTATGAGTTATGTCATATTATATATGTATTATTTATTATTATATAATCATATGATTTAATGATCAAGTCATCATGTGATATAATCATATCAATTATAGTGATAATATAAAAATTACTAAAATTATAATGATAATACATTAATACTTAAATTGTGTTTATAAGTAACACATTGGTCATTGTTTAATCTAATGTCAATTACTTAATTTGATATTTTACGAATCATATCATCATTGTACATTAATAATATGATTCACTTGAAGTCTTGAATAAAGTATTTGAATTGTCATTAAATCATATGATTAAGTATTGATATTATACATTTATATTATTCATATGCATATATAGACTTGTAACATATATAGACTTATAAGTTTATAACATACATTGAAAATAAGTCTCTAGATATTTAATTGTTGTATTAGTATGAATTGGTATACTTATGAGTTATGTCATATTATATATGTATAATTTATTATTATATAATCAAATGATTTAATGATAAATTGATCATGTGATATAATCATATAAATTATAGTGATAATACATTAATACTCAAATTGTGATTTAATGATCAAGTGATTATGTTATATGTATAAATATTTTTATAATTATAATTATAAAAATATATTATATAAAAAGGCGGTTAGCGGGTACGGTTAGTAGACCCAATAACCGCTAACCGCTAGGCGGTTATAGTGGTTAGACGGTTAGCGGTTAATGCGGTTAAGCGGTCAGACGGTTAGGCGGTTAGCGATTATAACGGTTAGCGGTTAGCGGGCGGTTACACCCTTACGCCAAACCACCCCAAACTGCCCATGGGTGGATGGCCACCCTCATTTTGTCCAAATGAGTAGCTAGAGCTACCTTTTAAAAAAAATAAAATAAAATAAAATTGTACTTTTTTTTAATGTTTTTAATAATTTTAGTTTCAAAATTTTTTCTTTTTTATCTTTTAGTTTTAATGAGGCATAGGGACACTTGTCATTTTTTAAGGGCATTAATGTGGATTTTCGTCAATTTTTAGATTGAGGTATCAATTTCCATTTTTAGCCATTTTCAAGATACCATATAAGATACAAAGCGAAACTGTGGTTAGAAAAAAAAATTACATTTGCCTTCATGAACTACCACCCTCTGCCAATATGGCCCCATGAAATGACTCTCTCACCACCCTACACCATTAAACTACCATCATTTAGGGAATCTGTTAAATCATATGGAATATTCTTTTTTTAGATTTTTTTTTACGTGTCCGCACAAGACGGGGGAAATGGATTCGAACTAGTAACCTCCACTTCATTAGGCGTGGTCCCAGCCTAATGAAGATAGGCTGACATAGATACCCTAAAATAAAATAAAATATCAATATTAAAAAAAAAAAAAACAAAACTTAAACTAAAAAAAAAATGGATAAATGTAAAATCAATCCATGTGGTTGGCCTAAATTACAAATTCATCTTTGCAATATAAAAAAAAAAAAAATTAATTCAAAGGTCATCAAGATAGGCCAAAATAACAATTTAGTCCATGCAATCAAATTCCGTCAAAACATTTGACAAATTCCATTAGAATGTCACGTCAGTACCAATAAAATGATGACAAGTGTCACTCTTAATAAAAAATAAATTAATATATTAAATATATAAAAATAAAAAACTTAAAATTTATTTTTTTATTTTTTCGAAAAAAATAGAATGGTGGTTACCAGTTTTCAACCACCCCTTGGAGGAGGGGGATTAGCTAGCAAGCCACCCTCGGCCACCTCTAAGGTGGCTCAGGTGGCATGCCACCCTTGAGGTGTAGGTGGCTTTCGGGCCACCCCATATTTGGTTGCACGCCACCACAGTCATATTACCGTATTTCTTCTTTGACCATACTATTTGTTCCCTATTGTCTAAAATTTGCATTGGCATGGCATTTCCTCGTAGGTTAAATTGCCCTAAAAATGAAGCAACTCGTAGTTGAATACATTTTCTGGGATCCGATACATACTTCTACCGTATGGACACATGGAATACATAATAAATTGCTTATCTATTATCAATTTTAAATAACATTGAGTTGTAGTGTTTACCCAAATTTGAAAAGCATTCATATTTGTTAACATCTTCACCCTTCCATGAAAGTTTTTCAAACAACATTCAACGTTCTTGTCATGCCATGATAATATGGTATGTGTATGTCATGTCATGCTATTATGAGAGTAGAATTCTACAACTAAGAAACTACTTGCAAGCACGTATCTTATGAAACTCTAGAAGTATTTGAAGTTATAGTCTCTACTTTATTCTAGAATAGGGTAGTTTAATAAATATCTTAGAGTAATAGTAGTTTAATTGCTTAAGGAGACTTAGCTAGTTTCAATTATTATTCATTAATTAGCAGTTTTATTTGTATCTTTATCTTTCCATTGTAGCCTTATTTAAGGACGTTCAATCAATAAAGAATGAATCAGAAAATTAAAAGGTTTAGGTTCTCGCAGAATCTAAATTATATTCACGTTACGTTATGTGTTTGCAAAAATTATTCACGGAACATATTATATATATATAAAATTTTGATTTTCCCAAACACAATTATATGTAGAAATTTGAGGTGAAGCAAGAATACATCTTATTGAATAATGGTCTTCTCATTGGTAATTGTAGTGATGTATGTTGTTTATAGGGCAGACATGAGACACCTACTTTGTGATTTGGATTATTTGGGACACACATGCATGTGAAGAAAAAACTCATTGGAATACAACGTAGGAGACAAGTCACCTCTCATTGGTTTAAGGTTCAAGTATTTGTTGGATGGTTGAATCTTCTTCCTCATTCCAACACAAAATCCTCCTAATCACCTTCCATTAAGGATGACAATGCACACTCCTCACTCATTATCACCCATATTATATTGCTTACCCAAAACCAAAATACTATTCATTTTTATAAAATGAAATTGGAAGGCAAATGCAAAGTTGTCATATAAGACTCACCAAATTGTTTTTCACCTCTCTAGAATCATTGCTTCGTTTGCCAACACTTTTTGTCTATTTTTTATTAACAAACAATTTAAAACACGAACTTACAAAAAAATCACACCCTTTAAATTTGTTTTCCAAATGAACCTACCTACCATCTTATTTGTGATGAATATTAATAATAAGGGAAAATTACAGTTTACCCCTTTAAAGTTGACAGTATTTTTCAATTTGAACACCAAAGTTTCAATTTTTACAATCCACCACCCAAAAGTTTTAAATTTTTGCAATTTGACCAATTGTATCTATAACTTCCCATATTGTCCATAATTTTTTATTTTTTATTTTTTATAAAAAAAATTTTAAAAAAATTCGGGGTGACTACGACCATCTGGCCATTTTTGCACCATCAAATTTTTTTTTTATAAATAAAAATAAAAATAAAAAATAAAAATTATGGGTAATATGAGAATTTCGGAATAATATTGGTCGAATTAAAAAAATTTGGAACCTTGTAGGAGTGAAGTGCAAAAATTAAAATTTTAGTATTTAAATTGAAAAACACTATCAACTTTAAAGGAGTAAACTGTAATTTTTTTTAATAATAATAAAAAATAGATTTGCTTGCTTTAGACTAGAATGGTTCAAATGGTTAAGCGTGGCTCAACCACATAAGACAGAAAAGAAATGCCAATAAAAAAAGGAAGTTAGCATGCCTACCTGATGCGACCCTTTTCTTTGAACTTTAATTTTGGATTCATTATTTCCCTATTTTGCCTTTACTTTAGAGCTGTAATTAATTGACCAAAGAATGAAATAGAAAAAAGAACAAAACAACAAAAGTTGTGATAATTTTGAATGAAACCACAAGTCTAAAGAGGAATAGAACATTGTTGTCTTTACTCACAAAATGGGTAAGAGAAAAGCTTGATCTATAAAGCCTTTGTCCTATTTATCAATCACCCACAAATATGCTAAATATTATTTACTATAATCTCTCCTCTTTTTATTTTTTTTTATTTTATTTTTCACATCCATTTGCCTATTTCCTTTTCCATCTCCTTCTTCATATCCCAATTTCTCTATTTTATAATTTCAATTCTTGCGGGAGGAAAAACTATCTCAAATGGGACCCATGTGATAAAGTAATGATTAAGTGATTAAATTTACTTCTTCCTATCAGTTTAAACTTATGTGATAACTGGTAATTTAACTTGGTATCAGAGCCAAAAGTTCTAAGATCAAATATTGACTCTGTCAATTTACCTCATATTTAAATTAAATATGTCACGTGTTAGACCTTACTTATTAAAAGGGAGTTTGAACTCACACGTGAGAGGGAGTGTTAAAGTATTGATTAAGTGATTAAATTTACCTCTTCCTATCAGTTTAAGCTTATAGAATACCTAATAATTTAATTTCATGCAGTTTGGTTAGAGTTGTTTGACCCAACTTAGTTTGACATTATACTCTAATTTTCCTTTGACACCAACAAATTCAATAATAATAATAATAATAATTTTTTCTTTTAACTATATTAGATGAAACTCAACTCATATTAATATGATGAGTAAAGCTACTCATTTCACGTCAGTTAATATAACGTGTTTTAAATAATTTTCACTTAAAATATATCGCAATTAATGTGAAATGAGTGTAAATATTTTTATTATGATGAACAAAATATGCAAGTTTGTCCTTAAAAAGATGAATTTTTTTACATATATATTCTAAAATACATGTTTTAAAAAATTAATGAATTGAATTAAAAATATATATATATTAGCACAATTTAAAATACAACTTTTTTTATAAAAAAAAAAAAAAAAGAAAAAGAAAAAGAAAAGGATATCGTGAAGACTTTGATCCGGCGGCTATGAAGAAGAATGGAGAAAATCAACGGGGGTGATGTATTTAAAAAAAAAAAAAAACGCGTTGAAAAATGTGGCAAAGGATTTCTAATTTGGACAAAGCAGTCTGTCAGTCAGTCAGTCTCCGCGGATGATAAAATAAAGAATCTTAAAATTTTCCCGAAAAATATCTGACAAATTGCCCGAAATCTGATTTAAACAGTCGTACGTACACACATGGTCAAGCTGCCCGATATCTAAGAGGGCAGGTTCAAACTCCCAGGCAGCCCACTCCCAATACTTAATTGCCTTCCGCATAATTCAGTGATCACTCTGCCAGCGCCACCACCACCATCGGAGGTGGCGCCTGTGGAAGTTCTGGGGTACCTTCTCCATGCGCTAAGCGGAGGTAAGAGATTGGAGAGGGAATGGGTCAGGGCCTGAGCTGCGGAGCACGTGAAGGGAGTGGCCTGTTCAGTGCTGTTCAGAATGGTGAAGTTGAGCTGCTTGAGGCTATGGTAGAGGCAGACCCAAGTGTCTTGGAAGAGACCAGTGGATATGGGAGGTTGTCTGCCCTTCATGTGGCGGCTGCAAATGGTTGGATCGAGGTGCGTTTGTGGTTTCTTGATTGATTTTGATGGGGGGTATGGGTTTTATTGGGAGAATTCTGATGGGTTTATAAATTATCTGGGTTTTGTGTTTGGTGCTGGGTCTGATCGCATATATATAGGTTCTTTCTGTGCTTTTGGACAGGTCAGTTAATCCAGATATCTTGAATCGCCATAAACAGGTACAACGTTTGGGGTCTCAGTGTTTGTCTCAGACCATGAATCTTTGTTTTGCATGCTTTTGATTGAACATTCTTTTCTTTGTGGTTGATTTAGACCCCGTTAATGTTGGCGGTAATGCATGGGAAGATCTCTTGCGTGCAAAAGCTTATTCAAGCAGGGGCAAATGTGCGTTACTTTTGTTATGAGTGATGAAAATTTTCTTGGTAAATTTCTTACTCAAACTATTAAAAGAGGTAGTGATCATGGGTTATGTCTATGATTTATTAGATATTGATGTTTGATTCTCTCAACGGAAGAACCTGCTTGCATTATGCTGCTTACTATGGTCATTCAGATTGCCTGCAAGCTATTCTTTCTGCTGCCCATTCCACCCCTGTTGCAGATTCTTGGTTAGTCTCTCCCTCTCTGCCTCTGTCTCTGTCTCTTTGTCTCTCTGCGTCTATTTGATTCACATCATTGCTGAATAATTTGCATCGGGTGGCATTTGTAGGGGATTTGCAAGATTTGTGAACATAAGAGATGGAGGGGGTGCAACCCCACTGCATTTAGCTGCTCGTCAACGACGGCCAGAGTGCGTGCATATCCTTTTAGACAGTGGGGCTCTTGTTTGTGCTTCAACTGGTGGATATGGGTAATGGTTTAAATTAAGGTCTTCTCGATATTGTAGCTAAATAGTGATCATTTGCCATTCAGATTGATGAAGGTACCATGATCTGCAGCTACCTAGGGAGTACACCGCTTCATTTAGCTGCTCGTGGCGGTTCTTTGGAATGTGTCCGTGAATTGCTTGCCTGGGGAGCGGATAGGCTTCAAGTAGATTCATCTGGGTAAGATTCATTAACAGCTATGATCAGCCCAGTTTATTTGTTTATTTGATTTTCCAATTGACTATAAATTTTGCTACCAAAAGTAATGACTATAGTTGAGTTTTTGCTTCCCTTTTCGGGAACTTATTTTTCATCTCCTTATTCCCTACACATGTTTTGGTCAAAAAGATATTTTAGAAGAGCTCAATACGGGAATGTAACTCCAGGGAATCCCTCTCCCAAGGTTGCACTTTTGTATTATGGAGAAGTATATGCAAGAAGTTATTCTAGCAATTTGCCCTGTTTGTTTCTCTGAGGCTCAGATTACTTGCTTTCTCCAATGAACTGTTTGTGTCAACTGTCAATTGACATAAAATATGATACAAATGAGACTTCCATTACCTTCTTTGATCTATAAGAGAAATGTACAAAATATTATTTGAATAACTGTAGTTGTAGAAGTGAAGAATATTTTGGTCCAAAACTTGATGTAATGGGTATAATCTAAAAGATAGTTCTTGTTTTGTATGTATGAAGCCTTGGAAGAATATAGGAGTTATCTTTTTAATGAGGAGAACGGTGGTATTTGAATTTGATTACTTACAGATAGACGAGCAACTTGAACCTCACGGACCTTGCGTTATGCATATAAAATAAATTGTAACAACATTTCAAAAGTTCTTTTGCCATGTGTATTATATGGAGCCTGCTTTGACTTTGTTCCCACTTAACTGTCCTTTGTCATTAAATTGTCAGAGTTTGCTTTGTCTAATGATTACCACCCTAATTATGAGTTTTTGAAGGTGTTGTTGAAACTTGTAAAAGGAATTGTCTTTGCAGGAGATTTCCATACACGGTTGCTCTTAAGCACAAGCATCGAGAATGTGCAGCCTTGCTGAATCCTTCATCAGCTGAGCCTCTTGTCTGGCCATCGCCTTTGAAATTCATCAGTGAGCTTAATCCAGAGGCAAAATCACTGCTAGAGAGGGCATTGAAGGAAGCGAACATGGAGAGAGAGAAGGCCATATTGAAGGAGACTGTGTACTCACTTCCAGCTCCTTCCGATTTTGATGTTGGGGATGACGACAATGCATCTGAGGTAATGTCCTTCATTTTCTATTTTTGCTGTAGATTGATAATTTTAACTTAAATTCTATGTATTTTTAGAACTTGAAAACTGTATTTGATGAAAGCCTAAAACTCTAGATAGAATTTAGGCATTCAAATGCCTAAAATTCAGAGTGCAAGTATGGCATTCAAATGCTACAAAAATTTTCAGTCAGCATTACTTTCCATTTATGCATGTTTTATCGATTGGTGGAAACTGTGTTAAGAAACTGTTTCCACTGTTTGGATGGCCTTGATGAAGCAGTGCATCCAGAATGTACGAGAAGCAAATTTTGTCAGCATAGCTTTAACTCTTCTTATTGCTTAATAAAAATGTTATCTGTACTAAGTCAGAGGAAGAAACCTTCAGGGAGTGAATAATGGAGTAATATTTTATCAAGTCATACATGCAGTTTCTTATTTGCTTGTGAAATCTTCTCAAACAGGCCAGCGATGTGGATCTATGCTGCATATGCTTTGACCAGGTATGCACTATTGAGATCAGATCATGTGGTCATCAAATGTGTGCCCATTGCACCCTTGCCCTATGCTGCCACAAGAAGCCCAACCCTACAACTGCTTGTCCTACTGCCCCAGTTTGCCCGTTTTGCCGAAGCAGCATTAATCATCTAGTAGTTGCCGAGATGGAGACTAGAGATGATTTAGAACTTGAACATAGTCTCTCGAAGCCTAGGAGATCAAGGAAGTCGAATTTCAGTGAAGGCAGCAGCAGTTTCAAGAGTTTGTCTGCCATGGGCTCATTCGCAAGATTGGGTGGTCGCAGTCCGGGAAAGGTTGCTGCTGAATGTGATGCGGTGGTTGATAAGCCTTGAAATAGCAGTCCTGGATTTGGTTTCAGACAGAGTGATGCAAATGTCGGACCCCGGATTCGCTTCGGAACTGAGACCCAAATGGGTATGAATTTAAAACCTCATTTTTAATAGATATGTCCTAATATGCTAAGAGCATCTGAGAAAAAAGACTCAAAATTTCGGTTGATGAATTCCATTCTACAGAGGCGAGCTTCATTCGACATATAGCCTTTAATGTTGGTTTTTTTCTGCTTCTCTATTTATTGAGAAGCATCGATGTTTATGAGGGCTTAATTGTCCTTAATTGTCCTAAGTACTTAAATCTATTCGTTTCCTTTATAATATGGTCAATTTTCTTTGATTGCGCAACCATCATGGACAAGTTAAAATACACACAACTCGGGCCATGCTTATAACAAAAGACTAATACCTACAACTCCAAGCATTGGAGCCCAAAGTACAATGGTACTTGTGTAAATTTTGCATAATTGCCTCCGTCCTGCCGAGGACGAGTGCTTTTACTTTTATTTTTTACAAATTGATATGAGCAGTCTATAATTGGTAAAATGATTAAGCAAAACTCCGACTTTTTAATTTAATTATTTAGTTTCTTGCAAAAAAAAATCATAGTTAGTGTGATGCATAATTTGCTCATAAATCTGCTAAGATGGTAGCAGCAACCTTGTACAGTGAACTAAAACCCAGCTACATCCAATACAGTAGAAATGAGAAGGGCAAAAAGAAAAAAGAAAAAGAAAAAAAAGAGGAATATTTTGAAAGACACAATCTTATGAAGAAAGTGATTTCTAATCCTAAAAATTATACTTGTAGCTCAAAAGACTATATGCCACATGCCTTGATACTCATCCCCTGAGTACAGGTACACAAAACCCTCCTTGAAACAAATGCATTCTGAATCTTGCCTGCTTCCCAAGAAACTCCTACCCAAAAGAAAGACATAAAAAGAAAAGTAATACTATTTAGTAGTTTACTATACGACGGTTATATAAATAAAATGGCGTGACGTTGGAAATCGGTTCTTAATTTTTTATTTTAATTTTACAAATACTGATCGAAAAATTGAATTTCACTGTCATATCATCAAGTTAGACATCATTAGCATTACTCATAAAAAGAATGAAAGCATCATTTAATGAGGGATCCACGCAAGCATGAGAAGAGCAATGGAACCCCATACTCATTAGCATCTAATAATTGGTTGTTGGATTTTCTTCCAGCACTCTCACCCAGTGGAGCAACTTGGCCACCGACAAAAAGCGAGTTCGTGTCCGGAGCGGGCAGGGTGGGTGAGAAATCAGTCGGTCCATAAATGGTGGCCGGGCTCTGATTCCTTCTGTACATGCTCGCAGTTCTCCTCTCTGCTTCAAGAAAGTGACGGAGAGACGGAGTATTGCTCCCGTTCACAGCATCAGTCGTCAGCTTTGAGCACAGTGAGAACAACCAAGGCTTGTGCTTGTAGCCCTTTCTGTCTCTTGAGGTTTCTGCTGTTCTCCCCCTTGCTGATCTTCGTGAAAGCTCTAAAATGCTAGAAACCCCAATGAGGCTGCCGAGCGTGATGCTTTTGTCGTGGAAGAATGACCCAGTTGACTGAAAACCAATCCCATTGAAGAAGAGTTCAAGGAGGAAACACAGAGCATGAAATGAAAACACCATAGTAGCATTATATTTTATACAAAGAAAACAGCTCCACATCTAAAAGAACACGTTGAAGCATACATACAGGGGCAAACGCCATCATAGACAACCATGTGGAAAGAGTTAAAGTGATTTCAACTTTAAATAAGCATAGCTTAGAAAAAAAAAAACTTTAAATAAGCATGAACATGAGATTAATTAACTGAACACACATCCACACATGCCAAAGCAGGTGGGAAACATCAAACATTAAACATAGATGTAGAACTTTGCACAGAAACAGTTTTCTGTCATCTTGGTAACTTGTTGAATCGAACTTTGAACTATCTTATCTGGAAACTAATTGCTATCTAGTGAAGAAATCAATAGCCTTTTATACATTCGAACTTTTGACTATCTTATCTGAAAACCAATTGGTATTTGGTGAAGAAACCAATAGCCTTTTAAACATTTTCGAAATCGCATTTGGCAAGACATATTTTAAGAACATATAGTGATGTGATTCTTAATCACCAAAAAGGGAAAATGGGTCTGAATCAGAGGTGTATGTTCATTCTAGTCCATACTTGTAGGTCGTGACAGTTTAATAATTATATAGACCTATACATAACAAGAGAGGGGGAGTGTCCCGTGGGTAGCATTATCTCTCGTTCTTTTTATGATTCCTGTCAAAAACTGTTTGTCAGCAGAGCGTGTGCAGAGTGTCATCATAGAAGCAAGTAGACAAGTATAAAGGAAGGAGATAAGGGTGTTTTGTTTCCTTCTCAATGTTCCATTGCTTTCTTCTTTTCTTTTTTTGTCTTTTGTTTTAGAGGGATAGATGTATTCCTTAAGAAAGAAAGATATACTGACCGCAGTATCAAGATCTGAAGAAGAAATGGTGGAGGAGCTGGAAGAACCGGTGAGCAAAGTGCTGAAGGAGACTGATCCAGACAAATCACGATTTCTCACAAACCCAACTCTCGCATTCAGTGGCCTCAAGCCCAAAGGCCACCCTTCTTCCTGCATTCCAAACATATCCTAAAAAATCTCCAAAATGCTTAGGGAAAAAAAGAAAAAGAATCAACAGTACCTGTGGTGCGGCCATGATTCTCTTGCCCCAAGGATTCGGAAAAATGGGACTGATTGATGTACTATGAGAAGTCCGGTGAGGTGACCTCAGAGAAAGAATGAAGTGTCATTTCCACCATTATCCACTATTCTGACCCAAAGTAGACAGCAAACCAAGGAAAAGGAAGAGAACATTAAAGAAAAAAGAAGTAATTTTCTGGTATTGCAAAGAACAGTGTTGATGAGTAAAGAGGATGCACAAGAAAGTTAAGTAGTTTAATCTCAAGCAGTCCAACCACATTGCCTTTGAGCGCAAAGAGTCAAGCAAAACGTTCATTGAGAAAGAGAAAGAGAAAGAGAGAGAGTGACGTCTTACCGTTTCTTTGAATGCATCTTTGGCTCGGCAGACAGAATAGCAAGCGGAAGGTGAGGAGGAAGTGAGAATAATTTTGTACCAGAGTGTGATAAAAGGGGGAGCATCACACACACACACACTGCAGAGAGGGGCAGTGGGAGGCAGCAACTCCAGTCACTAAATGACCATTACGCCCCCCGGGTTCACTGTCAGGCGATTCTGCTTTTGTTTAGACGTATAGATAATAGACCCCCCCTTTAAAAACAGGATTTTTTTTTTAATAGAAAAAAAAAAAAAAAAAAAAAGGTTAGAGAAATTCAGGATATTGAAGCTAGTTAGAGCAGAGATGGGTTGTGTTATATTTTAATAACGAGAGAAGAAGATGCCACACTGAAAAATTCAAAAGGAAACCGTTGTGCTTTGGTGGAATCAACTGCTTCATTGTGTCTTTCCAGGGCACCTTTTACTTTTTGGTCCACAAGCTCTCTTCTTTTTTCTTCTTTTTTTTTTTTTTTTTTTTTTTAATCTTTGGGTCTGACACAAACTTCGCTTAGTATCTCGTAATTCAGCCCAAACTCCACCACCTAAAGTCTCAGGTCACAAGAGCCCTCTTACAAATTTCAACTAATTTGGATATCTAATTACATTAGATCTCAATCTCTCCCCACCTCCTCTTTACCGTCTTTTTATTCTTTCTCTTAGCTCTTCAAATTATATGAAAAATATTAGAAACATTTGCTAATTTTTCAACTAAAGAAAAAAAAAATTAAATTATTTTTCTAAAAAATATTTTCAACTACAGAAATTTTCGAAAACAAAACATTTGATACAGGAACAAATGGGGACCTTAAAACAATTATCCTCCGGGCTCCATTGGCCCAGTAGATCCAATAGCACTGCCAATCCATGATTGTCGGTGTATCACCAAGAGTAGGAAGGTGTAACATCTATGGGAAAGGGTGGGTGGGGGATTGGTGACATATAACTACTGTCCTTTTTCCCTACTATAAGAAAGAAAATGATATTTTGTCTCTTTAGTTTGAATGGCACCAATATCATAAGAAGCAATTAGGTAGGGTTCTCACTCAGCAGGCATATACAGATACAACTTTTGCTTTGCCTCATTTTTACAATTCTCAATAAAATCCTTTTTTTTTGTCATACATCAAGAATTTAGTGAATCAGAAATTACTGTGTACAAAATTGATCCTTTTCAACTCTGGACTTGGCTTGCACCAGGTCGATATTCTCCAATTCCAAGCAGGTCCTGCGAATTTGAAACATGTATTGAAAATTTCAGCAGAAAAGTAGGCAATATCAATACGAAATCTGCTTCTTGATGTTACTTTAATTTACCAAAATTAAGTGCTGACATATATCCATTACCATTACCCCATTATCAACCAACTTCCTTGGGGAAGAAGGAAGTTATAGAGATCTTAAAGAAGAGAAAACAAATCATTGAGGTAGTTTCATGTGCATAGAGTGTACCACTCTTTGGTGTGCTATTGAAAAAACGAATGTCACTTGTACCAAAGATTAATCTTCATGTCGCAAATAGCTTTTTCAGAAAGCACTAGTGCATGAAATATCAAATAATACAAATCATGGCTTCCAAAGCAAAAGAAAACTAACATCAGCCTAAGAATAGGAGTGGAAATGAAACAATGCAATTAGGATAATGGATCACGCACCATTTCCTGCTTATTGGTTCGCTAAGGAGAAGAAAAGTTCATTAGGTTTTTTTTTTTTTTTTTTTTTTTTTCCTTTTTTCCTTTTTTTTCCTTAGTGACCCATTTTGAACTATGAACTTCTGCTTTCAAGTTTGCTACCCCTTGGGGTTAAAGCACCAGGAATCAGTTAATGAGGCAAGACAGCCCATCCTGATATTACTGATTCAAATAATGAAGTATTTGAGTCATTAACAGGTCAGCGTTGAAGCCCGAAACATTGTTGTAGCACTTCCAAGCTAGTCATCTCAAATTGTCATCGTATGTCTAGAAATCTATCCCTCTATCCTAACGTTATATCAAAGTCTTCAGTAATCTTCATAACAAAAGCTCCAATATTATCTTCTTCAGTAGAGGTATATAACATTTACACTTGACAACAAAATTACTACTTCTGTCTTTGGAACTACATCTCGTAGAATCTGCAACCAACCAATGGTTTTTGAATCTCCTTCCTTTCATAAACAAGGGGTGTGATGGATGGGGTCACGGTTTTGATCCCATTTGATGCATTAGTTGCATCTGCCTATCAAAAAGATGTGACTAAGGCAATAAGGTCAATATTGTTTAAGCCTCAATTCAGGTACAATGCAAGTCATTTAATCCATACAACTTTTTCTATCTTATCTGGGGCACCTATTAGGATCCACAGAAAGGAAAAAAATTTATTATTAAAGCTGCAATTTAACAATATGGTAAGGCTCTAAATGAGCTAAGCTGGCCAACCTTTGCCTAATTGATTGAGCGTGCGATTACAACATTAGGCTAAGCTCCACTTGATCGTTTAAGCTACTGTGTATTGTAATGTCATTCGAAGAAACCAGCCATAGTGAAACATACAACTAGTTGTTGAATCAAAAGCACATTTAGGCACAAGCCAACAGGAAGAGGGAAAGATATACCTGGCAGGCTTTATTTTTGGCTCTGGTCTCTGCTGTACTGGGTATATCATGATTTGGTTTTAAAAACCTCTTCTCACGCCGCTCACATGAGCCCCATGCATCTGCGAATCTACCACCTCTGATAAGAAAAGAAGAGAAGTGCAAAACAGTAATCAGAGCAAAAAATATATCAGATATACTAAAAATGATATGACTTCGTCCTGGAAAGCTAGAAAACATACTGCATGTATGCTCGAACTACAAATTCAGCACGCTGAACATTACGGTTCTCATCAAACTCAATGGTCTTGTCTTTGATTTCAAAAGAGAGATTGAAGTAAAATGATATCTTCCTCCAGCCTGCTTAATACAGATGCCCCATGTTACATCTACTGCTCCATGTTGAAACAGCAAGAGAGAAGATACCCATGACTTTTACCTGATTTTTTTATGAAAGGGTTTCCAGAAATCGTTATGTAATCAGTTTTCTCCAAAATCTGTCCATTGAATGACATAAAAGACAGCACTTGATTAGAACAATGTGCAGGGATTCCATCGGAATGTTTTATGTGGTACGTGCACCCATCCATTAAGCAACCATGTCACAACTGTCACCATGTTATGTCTATTATGCAGATACATTTAGTTCATTCTGAACAAACGACTACTAGAAACTCAGAATTCCAAACATTATGCTTCAGAACCCATCTGAACAAGCAGAAAAAATGGCAAGTTACGCAGGTAAGAGTGTAAAGTACCAAAAAAAAAAAAAAAAAAAAACACAAGTACATTCAAATTCAAAAACTTGCTAGCCACCCAATCAAAGAAGATGATAGGGTCACATTTGACAAAAACGACTGGAAATACAGTATGTAATATACTTCTGTGCAGGAAAACTCAAGTATGGTTGCTTCTTAAGGTAAACACACAACAAAGCTCAAATTCACCAAAATGCCTGAGCAGAAATAGGACAGAGGAAGATGCTAAAGAAACTTCCTCCAATATCAAAAGAAGCATGATGTACAACAAGAAGTCTTGTGAGCACCAATTATGGACAGATTCTACCATAGGAATGTAGTCGTCTCTCATCAAAATAACGCTGGCCTTAAATATTATATCAATTACTATGAGTGACATACTCATACCATATCTGCCAGTCAGCAAACCGCAATGGATTCTATTACAGTACTGCCAAATTGTCTCTTCAGTTTTATATCTATACATTACGCCATATCTTCCATTCATATAGGTTGGAAATGGGCAAAACGAACAATGGCAGAGCACCAAATCCATCATTGTTGAACTTGATATTTTGTATATGTTATATACCGCACTTCTAAGTAACATCAACATGATACAAAATTATTCGCATATATTCCATTAGCTCATATGCAAATAATACAAATTTGAAAATCTAATCAAAGCAAAACACAAAACACAAAACACATCAAAGTAATTACCGCCATAGCAGCATTCTGATACTCTTTGAACAGCGAAACCGATGGAAATCTTCCAGACAAGCTATGCCTCACATTCTCCTCCTCTCTCCACCCATAGCTCCCGGAGGAGCCCTCCGAACGAGCGCTAATCTCCTTCACGTCGAACCTCCCAATCTCCGGCGACAAATGCGATTCCGGAGACGAATACACCGGCGTGGTAGGCGTGTGCTGCACATTCCTGAGCAGGACGAGAGGGCTGCTGCTCTTGCTCACTTCCGAAGCGCAAGTCCTGGCGATCTTGCGCGGCGGGCGATAAATCCAGGGTTCGTGCACCACCTCGCTCTCGGCCGAAACCCTAGAATCGGCGTCGGCGGAGGTGGGGGTCCTATGGTTTCTAGGGAGCTTTGTTGGCGGCGAGGGGCTAGAGGATAGGGGTTGGAAATTAGGGAATTTGATCGCGAGCGGTTTGCGGGACTTGGAGGAGGAGTGAGATGCTGCGGCGGAGTCGATTACGGCCCACAAAGCGGCGTCATCGAGGTCCTTGTCGTCGGCGACGGTGTAGGGAATTGGGGAGGCCATTTGTGGAATTAAGGCATTTAACTTTGGAGATTAGGAAAACAAATTAGGGTTTTACCTGAGAAATTATGGAGGTGAGAAGATTTGGTTCATCTCTTTGGGTCTGAGAAAGAAGGAAATGGGCACGGCGCGCGAGACCGCTTTTCAAATTCAAATTGTGGGAGGCACTGAAACGGCGTCGAAGATTTTGATTAAGTCGGTTTAAGCCTTTAAGGTATTACTTTTTTTTTTTTTTTTTAACATGTCCCCACAAGAGGGGAGGATGATTCTAACTAGTGACCTCCGTTTCATTAGGGCCTTAGGGGTGGTCTCAGCGGATAGAAATGGACAAAAATTAGCCTATGGATTAGGGGTGTCAAAAATTACCGGGGAATCGGAACCGAAACTGAAAAACCGGGAAATCAGGGAGCAGGTTCAGGTTTCGGTTGCAAAAAGCCAAAAACCAAGGACCCAGATTTCGGTTACGGTTTTTGGTACCCGGTTATAACCAGGTACCAAGCCGGGGTACCCCGGTTCCAGTCCCCAGTTTTGGCCAAAAACCAGGAATCGGGACCGGGTTGATACTCCTACTCTGAACGTAAAATAATTTCTAGAAACTGTTCCCAATATTTTTAAGTATTTGGTGCAATGAAAAATAAAAGTTAACGAAAAATATTTTTGGTTTGATTAAAAAAACCTCTTTAATTTTTAAAAATTGTAAACTATTTTCCAAATTTAAGCATCTCATTCTCAAATCAATATATCAAACTAGGACATTGCCTGGACTACGTCAATACTTCACCGGCCATTGTCAGGATTGCCGAGACTTGGTTGTGACTCCACTTGGATCTAGTTGGGACTCAGCTTGGTCAGCGCCAGGACTTAGTCGAGACTTTTTCGCAATTTAAAATTGTGATTTTCTGGCCAAACGCCAGAAAATATTTTTCATGAAATCATTTTTCAGGAAAATAAACTTTTTTCTTGAAAATGTTACAAATATATGCTTCTCATGTGCTTTTAGAATACATATTACTTTATTAAACTAGTTTATATAAATTAATTACAATTTATAACTGATTGTTGTTGTGGTCAAATTCTATACTCCTCCTTGTAGATGTCAGTCAGCCACTCCGAGTAATTTCTAGGATTACTCTTGTCTATATACACATAAAATGCAAAAAGAAAATCAAAAGAAAGAAATGAATATCAGGTCGCGTTTGTTCCATTTCCCTCTGTAAATGCAAATATCAGTATTTATGAAAAAGGCCAAAAAAAAAAAAAAAACGTTTTCACAGAGATGTACAGAGACGTTTCTGATGCAATCCAACAATATGCTTAACCGCGTCCCTTGAAACGACATAACGCGGTTCGCTCGAAACGCCGAAACGGAGTGCAAGATTCTTCACCTTCTCCAGAGTCGCCAATCAGATCCAAATCGTCCTTGAGATCCACAACTTCGTCGCTCCTCCAATTGCCCCGGTTCTCGCTCTTCGAATCTGCCATGAACACCTTCAATTCATCGACGGGCCACTCGAAATCCTTGGCCACTTTCTTCGGCTTCGCCTCCGGACGAACCTTCTTCGCGCGGCCGATCTTGGAAGAGACCGCGGAGAGAAGAACAGGATCCAGGTAATCCTCGAGCTTCTTCTTCTCCTTCTTCATTGTCTTGAACTCCGTGAAACTCACCTTAAATTGTGAGGAATTGCTGCTTGGAACGCCATCTCTGGCATACATAGTCGAATTAAACAAGAAGAAATTAAATTCCAAAAAAAATCAGTAGAATTGCTCGTGATAGAGTGAGAGAGAGAGAGAGAGAGAGAGTGAGTGTGTGTGTACGGAGATGAGATGGATGAGGTTGGAGGAGTAGAGTGGAGAGAGGGAGGACGAAGAAGGCGTCTCCGTATGTCTTCGACGGTCGCGAGAGGACTTGAGCCTTCTGCTCTGCTTCTGTGCATTGTGTTTTCCCGCCTTCAAACAACAATTTCTACTATATATATATATATATATAATGACCGATCATATAGTTTGTTAGGATTCTCATCTCAATATTGTAAAATAATTATAGAATATAAACGTGATATATAACATTATTTTCTTTATATTGAAAAAAATTTATTTATTACTTTTGATCTTTCATTACTTTTAGAATGATTAGTAATTAACCTTAAGACAACTTATTTTATATCCAAAGATTATCTAGTTTTTTTTTTTTTTTTTTTTTGGGTAAATATATTATAAGTTACTAGGTCAATGCGCCAAAATTAAATTTTCCCATAATTTTTTTTTTTTTTTTTACTCCCTAGATCAATCGAAATGCCAATAAAATTCTTACAATCAAATTTTGGTAACCTTAAAATTAGTTGGGCAAAAACATTTTCCTTTTAAAAAAAAATCCTCCTAAAACATTTAATTGATAGTTAAAATGTAAACTATGTCCAATGGACATATACGGCTAAATAGGTGCTTAAAATGTTTAAAAAAATGGGAAAATATACTTTAGCCTTTTGAATTAACAATCATTTTCAACTTAACCCCACAATCTAACAAGTGTGACAGTTTGATACATCAAACTACCAATTTGTGTAAAAAAAAATTACTCCTAATCATTATGTTGGATGGAAAAGTAGTCATGTGCCTTGCACATTATCTTTCTTTACTACAAAGTTTCTAAAATACCCATTTTAAAAAAAAAAAAAAAATTAAATTAATAAAATTAGAAAAACTAATATAAAAAATCAGTTAAAATATTTATTAAAAAAAAAAAAAAAAATCCCACCCCACTGCTGGCTAGGCCACCCCTCAAATGCAAAAAGGGGTGGCTCTGCACAATAAGGAGTGGTTCCTCTACCCCTACTTTTCTTTCTTTTTTTTTAGTGGTAAGTTCTTCTAAGGGAAAATTTTTCAATAGTCAAAGTGTGGTTATTTTAGGAAATGTCCGGCCAAAAACGTCACTTTCAAGGCTTATTCAACCCTAATAAAGTGTCCTATTTGACACAAATTGATAATTTGACGTATGAAAATGTCACATCTAAGAGCTAAATTGAAAATGACTTTTAGACTTTTAGTTAGGAGATTTAAATATATTTGTCCCCTTTTAATAAATATAGTTATCATATTAATGGCATTGATCCCTTTTATTTAGTATAATTTAAGGTTGGGATGTTACACTTTTAATATAGTCAAAACTTTTACTTTTTATTTTTTATTTTTCTTATAAAAAGGAATTATTTATTTATTTTTAAATTTGGCCAGATTTTATATTTGCTTTTTTAGTTTTAGGTTTTTTCTAGAAGTTTTAATATTTTTGTTTTTATTTTACTAAGGATAGTTTCGTCATTAGAATGGACATTGCTAAGTTTTAGTAGTTTTAGGGGGACATTGTCACAATTGAAAGTTTGGGAAGAACATTATCAATTGGATGATAGTTTGAGGAGTGTATTTGGACTTTACCCTATTTATTTATATATTTCAGGCCTACAATGTATGTACTAATTAACAGGCAAAGTACGTACATAGGTTATTTAAAACTTACGATCATCGTTCAATCTACTGCATTACATGATCACCTTCACTCCTTGGGCTAAGCACAAAAATGCAGATGCATTTCACAAATCTGCACCGTCCATCAATTTGTTGCGCCATCCAGTTCAATGCACATACACTTACTTTCTTGCGCTCGATCGCTCTAGGCCAGCCCAAACATTTTCCCTTAAGAAATTTACCATTTGTTAATTGGACAGTTCTTTAGTTTTATATATGTTAGTAGGATACAATTTACTTTTACGATCCCTTTAATAAATATATTTTATGTGCGCACTCCATTTTTATAATTGTGATAATATTAGTAATAATCTTGACATCTAAAATTCAGCGTGGTTTCTTTTCTTTCAATTAAGTTTTAGTAAAACAAATAATCCTTTTAAAACCAAAACAACATTTATATTGGTCCAACGACTTGCAGTTTATTAAAACAAACAAATTGAACAAAAATAACAACATATATATAAATTTAATATATCACTACACTTTATATTATTGTAAAACATCTAGGCTTTTGGTAAAAGCACTTCATTCACCAAATTGTTTAGGTTGATGGATGAAGATCCAAGTGGACCAGTGGCCTCCTCGGCCAATTTCTTCCACTCCATGACCTTTTTTCTCATTTTCTTACCCTTGTCTCCCTCCATCAACTCTCTCACAATCTTCTCCACTTCATCTCTATTGGCACGATTATCAATCTCCATGCCAATGTCCCATTCATTGCAAGTATACTTGGAGTTTGTTTGCTGATCTGCAAAGAATGGCCAACAAAGCATTGGCACTCCTGCGGTCATACTTTCGACTGTTGAATGCCACCCGCAATGAGTTAAGAATCCTCCAATTGAGGGGTGGTTCAGCACTTCTTCTTGAGGGCACCAACTGGCTATTAGACCTCTTTCTTTTGTTTTTTCATTGAACTCTGGTGGCAAAATGCCCAATTCACCTACTACTAAATCTGGTCTAATTACCCACAAGAAAGGGTGCTTGCTATTTGCAAGTCCCCAACCGAACTCAATAAGCTGTTGTGGTGTCATGACGGTTATGCTGCCAAAATTCACATATAATACTGAGTTGGATGCCCTTGAGTTGAGCCAATGAAGACACTCAGTTTCTTCTACCCATAAACTATACCCAATTGATTTCAAAGGGTCATTGTGTGAGTTATTGAGCAGAAGTTGGAGAGGACCAATGGCATATAACCGAGGAAACATGGGGTAGAGAGCATCCAAAACTTCATGCTCTAACGCGTCAAATGTCTGAATAACGATTGCTGAAGCTTTGGCAGCTCTCTCTACTGCTTCAACAACAAATTTGAACATAACATCATTTGGATCTGTGGTTTGAATAAAGCTCGGGAGATCCCTCAGTTGGATGTCTCTCATACCTGGAATCCAATCTATAACTGTGTCTAGATATCCATTTGTTAGATAGCTCTCATCTGCAAAAACAAATAATGTTTTTTAGTTCAACAAAATGTAATTAAGGCTCTGGACGTAAAATTTTTTTTAATGAAAAGTAATTTTAGGAAAGAAAAATGAGAGAATTGCGAGAGATAGTGCATGTGCGAGAATGTGAATCAAACTCGAAAAATAGTTTACGCTTTTATAAAAGGAAAATCATTTTACGAAAATTAAATAAAGTTTTTGTGGTCAACGAACAATATTTTTGTTGATCACAATTTTTATTGTACTAAATACTGGAAAATAAGAAAAATGTTTTATAGAAAACATTTTATATTGAAACAACAAGAGACTAAAAAAAAAGAAAAAAAGAAAAGGAATTTGAAGATTTCGGTAGGGTATTTCCCTTTTTGTTATACCTTTTAGTGGCGTGAAGCCTTTGTCCCTGAGATGAGAAAAATGCATAAGAGCCATTAAGGTGCAAGCAGAGATAGTGAAGAGCATTGCAATAGGGATTCCAAGTTCATGAGCAGCGGTAATAGTAAATGCCATGAAACCATCGGAGACAATACAAGTCACCGGAGGATTGTTTTCAGTGTTGTGGAGTTTCCGGAGCAAGTCGGAAAAAGGAGCCAAGAAGTTCTTCATAATGGAATCGCAAAGGGCAACCACGTCTTGAGTGGCGTTGGGATCCGACGAAGGGAGGCTGTCGGGAATGGTGACGAATTGGAAGTCAGGGAGACCATCCAAGGAGTTGGAGCCTCTCGATCTCAGAAAACGTTGGTGGTTGAATTCAGTGTTCACAAAGGTTATGTGAAAGCCTTTGCGGTGGAGAAGCTTTGAAAATTTGAGCATGGCCTTTATGTGGCTTTGGGAAGGGAGTGCAACACAAACTGCATGAGGCTTTTGATCTGCTCCTTCCATTTCCTCTCTTTCTGTGCTGATCTTCAGATTCATGGTATCTTGAAAAATGAGGCAATCTATAAATAGAGCTATTTGATGATCATGTCAATTTTGGCTTACAATATCTTCTTCCCACTTGACTATAATTCACGTTCTAGATTTACGACAAATGCACCGAACCGGCGGCTGGTGCTAGAAATTTATCTATTTGGACTTTTTGACTTGAAATTCTGTCCACAAAATAATTGAAACTATATCTTGTTTCTACCTCTTGTATTAGAATTTTTTGCACTACTCACTGTACTTAGTCTTCCCGGTGTCTTTCTGGTCGGGCCTTAAAAATGTAATGTGAGTTTTAAAATTATTGTTAAATTTGAGAGGATTATTATTAAATTTTGATCTATTGGTGATTTAAAAAGCCACATCATATATAAGAAGACTCTAAAAAAACTTATTACATTAGTTCATGTTCATTTATTAAACTAATTCTATTTCGGCTAATTGATGTATCGTAAATAACTTCTCATGTCAACAATTACTTTAAAAAAAAGGAAAGAAGCCACTTAAGACAGACAACGTCAGTCAATATAAAATGAGTGTAATAAATAGGTGAGAAGACTAGAGCATTATTATGAAATTTGCATTGGTGAGATGATGTTTATTTTTTAACTTACCTTTTTTTTTTTTTTTTTTTATCAGTCACTTAAAATAAGTGTAATGGTATATACTCAACTCTCATTTCGCTCTTATACAACTAGGCTGATGTGGCAGTACCTATAAGTTATTGGATCAGTCTTTATTTAAAAAATAAAAAATAAATAAAATTAAGAGCAGATAGCATTCACATCATCCCAATTACATAAGAATAGGATGATAATTGAGTATATAACGTTACTCTTCAACAAATATCACGTTCTCAGTATAAAATAAAGGTTATAAATAGGTGAAAAGAATAAAATAATTACTAATAATAATAATAATAAAAGTTAATTCAACCACCGTTCTTTTTTGATTTTTCTTTTTTTTCGACGGAACTGAAGAGTACAAAATTCAAATCAGAATTGGAATTGCAAAAAGATACGAAAGCAAGAATTAAAGAAGCCAAGTTAGGCACTTTAACATTAAAGAAGCCAACTCTGACATGATAATCTTACACAATTTTAACTATGACGTGTAGCTTCCTCGAATATCCGGCACTCGTCATAAGCAAGAAACAATAGAATGCAGCCAAACTTTTTGCACCGAAAAAATCAATTGGATATGCTTGTTGTAACAGTAGATAAACGGCAATAATTGATTAAATTAATTAATTAATTTTTGTTTTTTTGTGAGTACATAAGAAAGCAACAAACTACAAATTAGGAAAGTAATAAAAGATCTGAAGGGTCTTTTTCACTAGCAATAGGAATTGAAAGAAAAGGAAAAAAGTGACAGGGAATGCATCTAGAAAATTTTTTGGCCGCGGCCCAATGTGCCGCATAATGAATGCAGAAATTTATACTTCTGATAACTTTCCTAACTTTTCAAAAAAAATATGATGTGATAGAGTCAATAGTATCCGAAATAAGAGTCATGATTCAGAGCACGCCTGGCGTGCTTCACTGTTGAAGCACGCCTGGCGTGCTTCACTGTTGAAGCACGCCAGGCTAAATTTTTTTTTTTTTTTTTTTTTTTTCAAAAAAATTAAAATAATAAAATAAAATTACGGCCGGCGTGCTTCACTGTTAAAGCACGCTCAATATCTTTATCCCCGAAATAAGGACAAAGATAAAGAGCACGCATGCCGCGTGAAAAAAAAAAATTTTTTAAAAAAAATTTTGCACTGTCGTGCGTGGGCGTGCCACGCACGACGCGTGCTCCCAATCAGTGCTCCCGAAATCATAGAAGAAATCCGCAAAGATTATCTCAGCCGAAGATTTTAGAAAGATTACAAAAAACGAAAAAAGAAATGATTGCATATTTGTTAATGTCTGAAGGACAAAAGACAAAAGGTGGGCTCGCTTGTAAGAACATAAATACTAGTCTTTTCATAGGCCGACCATTTTTTATAAAATTAAATAGGGGTAATATTGTGTACCTTTCACTTTACACGAACGTGATCCATTCGATTTCAATCATTCTCCATCTATGGTGGTCCCTTCTGTTCAAAATAATTGTTCGTCATAAATTGTGAACCCCAAAGCTGTTACATATTTATAAATTTGACGTCACCCATGACAAATATGGATTGGGATCCTCTCCCGCCCAAATTGATGGCTAGATGGTTTAGGAGAAATCTTATGGTCATCCATATGCCATGTGTCTCACTACTAAAACATTAATAAAATATTATTAAATATTTTAAAAGTAGATAAAAATTAAAATAATAAAATAACATAATAATATTTTATTTTGTTGTTGTTTGATATGGCCTTTGGGAGTGGCCAGACCACCCGCAAGGGCCACTAATTGGCCTGAGGGTGGCTTCAGCCACCCCAGACGACCAGTTTGGGGTGGCCAAAGCTACATGGGCATCAATTTTATGGAAGCATTTAAAGCATTTGAGAAATATACATATCTATCTAAGAATGGTAGGTACTTTCTTGGTGTTCTCTTGGTCCTCCATTTTCAAAAAGCCTGCAAACAACCACCATAATAATACAAAAAAACCTACCACTTTTACTTCCTTTTTCTCTCATGCTCTCCATTTTCAGATGGCATACTCCCTTTGAGAAACGGTTTTGGCTGCCCACTATGGGCGCCAATGGGAACCATAGAATATATTTCTACCTTTCAGCAACATCAACAAGCCCCAAAGTTGAAACCCATAATTTCATAACCAAATCCGTTGCACAACATAAAAAGTTAAAGAAAACCCAAATATTTTCGAAATTGCAGAAAAATAACATGCAAAATTTTGAGAAAACCCAAAGTCCCAACATAAATTTACAAAAGGGAAAAGTATACTTTAATTCATCTCCAAGAAGAATATCTCATTGTTGTAAATCGAAAAGTAACACATACAGCAAATCACAAGTCGAACGAGATGTTTATGAGATTTTAGAAGAAGTGATTCTCTAATTTTACAATATATATTTTGCTTATAAAGAGTCTATAATATAGACTTGGAAGCACATCCTTTGAATCAAGGCCCAAATCATGCATAGTCAGCCTTTTTGACTTCTGAAATTTACTATACAATAAATTCAGATTTTCTAAATTTGTTCCTTTAACATTCTCCCTTAAGCTAAAATGGCTTGAAGTGCAATGCGTTTTAGCTTGAAGTTCACAATATAAATATAGACTTTTATAAATAAAAACATGAACAAGAAAATGTGTTAAAAGCTTCAATTTCGATTGAAAATTCGCTGAAAACAGCAACGAACGGTTGAATCTTGCCGTAAACCACTATGGGCGGTCGGATGTCACTGCAACACACCAAAGGGCTGTCGAATCTGCCGCAAATACCAAGGAGCAATTGGATCTCATTGCAAATTACCAAGGGACAGTCGGATCTCGCCGCAAATACCAAGGGGCAGTGGAATCTCGCCACAAAACCACGAATGGACGGTCAGATTTCACTGCAAATTGCATTACCGCAAATTCATAGTGAAATTAAAAATTTATATGGCTCTTAGATTATATATTTATATATTTATTTATTATTATTATTATTATTATTTTATATTATTTTTTGTGGGAAGAGGAAAGAGAGGTAGATGAGTTTTGTGTATAGTGGGGTGAAGCTTGAGTGTATGAATAAAGGTTGCAAAGAAGCTGCGAGAAGAGGATGTTGTTGGCTTAGGGTTTCAACAAGGCACTGTGCAGCAATCAAAGAAAAACCAAGATTGTAAGGTGTTAACCAAATTGCTTTGATACCATGTGAGATTTTAGAAGAAGTGATTCTCTTATTTCACAATATATCTTTTGCTTACCAAGAGTCTATTATATAGACTTGAGAAGAGGGAGCACATCCCTTGAATCAATGGTTAAATCATGCATAGTCAGCCTTTTTAACTTTCGAGATTTACTATACAATAAGCTCCGTTAGTTTCGCTGAAAAATAATTTACGGAAAATGATTTTCGTATTCTCGGGTGTTTAGTTCGACGTAAAATAATAGTCAACGAAAAATATTTTCTTTTAGACCAAAAATTCTTCTTTAATTTTCGGATGCATCTCATTCTCAAATCGACGTACCCTACTAAGACTCGCCCAGGACTCCGCCGAGACTTGACCGGGACCCACTCAGGACTTGACTAGGACTCACCCAGAACCCACTAGGGACCCATCGGGACCTAATTAGACCTGCATGGGACCCGACCGAACCTACCTCGGACCCCGCTAAGACCTGAGTAGGACCTACTTGGGACTCGACCGGACCTACCCAAAACACGCCCGGGATATGTCCGGGACCTACATGGGACGCCACCGGGACTCACCCGGGATCCGCCGAGACCCCACTTGACCTGCCCGAGACCCACCCAGGACTTGACTGGGACTCGCCCGAGACTTGACCGGGACTCTCCCGAGACCCCGCCGGGACTTGACCAGGACACGCCCAGGACCTGCCTGAGACCCAGCCGGGACTTGCCCAGGCAAGTCCCGATCATTGTCCCGGGCAGGTCTGGGGTGAGCCCCAGGCAGGTCCTTTTCGAGTCTCGAGCAAATCCCGGTGGGGTCCTGAGCGGGTCCTAATCAAGTCCCGGGCGGGCCTTAGTCAAATCCGGGGCGACTCCGGTCAAGTCTCGGGTGGGTCCAGTGCAAGTCGCGGGTAGATCCCAGTCAAGTCTCAGGCAGGTCCAGTCAAGTCCCGGTCAAGCCTTGGGTGGGTCCGCGGCAAGGCTTGGGCAGGTCCCGGCGGAGTTCCAAGACCTGCTCGTAAATTTAGAGTTTAATATGATTTAGACCTTGACCGGGACTTGACTGGACCTGCCTGAGACTTGACTGTATATCTCTGTGTGTGTGTTAAACACCGTAAAATATTTTTTAGGAAATCATTTTTCAGGAAAAATTGTTCCAATGGAACTCATTTTATGGCAAAACGAACAGAGCCTAAATTCAAATTTTCTAGATTTGTTCATTTAACAATGTTAGGGTTCGCCAAGGTCACAAGAGTTCAAAACGACTTGAAAGGGAGTTGAAAAAAATTCTCCGAATTGGTTGTCTTTTATTTGCATTTTCTGTGTTGAAATATCAAGACAATATGGGTTAAGGGCATTTTAGACTTTTAGACATGAACAAAAGGGGTATAATAGGAATGGACAAACTAGCACACGTGAGGCGGTCTTCGTTAAGATTTAACAAAAAATTCTAATGTAAGAGTGACATTGTAAACTTTTTTAACTTGAATATCTGACATTGAGAGTTTTAAAAGTTTTATGGGAGTAATTGCAAAAAGGGGATCGAAAATATCAGGAGAATAAGTGAAATCAGATTAAAATAATTAAGGTGTAATAATTTGTTCATTTTATCATGGATGTTAATTCACTGTTAGTCATAGGAATTAATACTCAATTCGATCATCACCAACAATAAGGTGGAAAAATAGTAATATAATTAAGTAGGTCCAACAGCTTGCGGATTATCAAAACAAACAAATTGAACAAAAATAACAACATCTATATATATATATATATATATATATATATATATATATATGATCACCATAACACTTTATTATTGTGAAACATCTAGGCTTTTTATAAAAGCACTTCATTCACCAAATTGTTTAGGTTAATGGATGAAGATCCATGTGGACCAATGGCCTCCTCGGCCAATTTCTTCCACTCCATGACCTTTTTCCTCATTTTCTTACCCTTGCCTCCTTCCATCAACTCTCTCACAATCTTCTCCACTTCCTCTCTATTGGCACGATTATCAATCTCCATGCCAATGCCCCATTCATTGCAAGTATACTTGGAGTTTGTTTGCTGATCTGCAAAGAATGGCCAACAAAGCATTGGCACTCCTGCAGTCATACTTTCGATGGTTGAATTCCACCCGCAATGAGTTAAGAACCCTCCAATTGAGGGGTGGTCCAATACTTCCTCTTGAGAACACCAACTAGCAATTAGACCTCTTTCTTTTGTTTCTACATTGAACTCTGGTGGTAAAATTGCCGATTCACCGACTACTAAATCAGGTCTAATTACCCACAAGAAAGGATGCTTGCTATTTGCAAGTCCCCAACAAAACTCAATGAGCTGCTGTGGTGTCATGACGGTTATGCTTCCAAAATTCACATACAATACTGAGTTGGGTGCCTTGGAACTGAGCCAATGAAGGCATTCAGTTTCTTCTACCCATAAATTATACCCAATTGATTTCAAGGGTCATTGTGTGAGTGATTGAGCAAAAGTTGCAGAGGGCCAATGGCATATAACCGAGGAAACATGGGGTAGAGAGCATCCAAAACTTCATGCTCTACCACGTCAAATGTCTGAACAACGATTGCTGAAGCTTTGGCAGCTCTCTCTATTGCTTCAACAGCAAATTTGAACATAACATCATTTGGATCCGTGGTTTGAATAAAGCTCGGGAGATCCCTCAGTCGGATGTCTCTCATACCTGGAATCCAGTCTATAACTGTGTCTAGATATCCATTTGTGAGATAGCTCTCATCTGCAAAAACAAATAATGTTTTTTAGTTCAACAAAATTGTTAGGTTATGTTTTGGCTCATTCGGTTTGCGTGTAAAGTTGGTGAAAATGAAGCATCTTAACATGTCTAGAAAACAGATTCTAGAAGGCAGGTCCGAACCCCCAGAAGCCAGGTCTGAACCCAATTTCCAGAGAATACCTGTTGAAGGGCATGCCCGGACCGCCAGAAGCCGGGTCTTGACACAAAAACCAGCAAGCTTGTTTTGATGGGCAGGTCCAGACCGCCAGAAGCTGGGCCCGAACCTGATTTCCAGAAGTTGCTTTTTACAGAGCAGGTCCAAACCGCTAGAAGCTGGGTCCAGACCTGATTTCCAGAAACTGGATTTTGAAGGAGAGGTCCGGACCGCCAGAAGCTGGGTCCGGACCTCATTTCCAGAAAGCGTTATTTTTCTGAGATGTTCGGACACAAGATTTGGAGGTCTGGACATCACTATGTTACGCATATGTAACCTTAGCCATGTCCGGACCCCAAATTAGCCATGTCCGGACACGGCAGCTTTGTTATGTTTTATTTTCTATTTAAGCAAACTGATTTGCCATTTATTTATACGTATTTTTTGGAGAGCAAAATTAGAGAGCCTAGAGAGAGAGATTTTTGTTCTAGGTTTGTTTGAGAAAAGGTTAAATACGTAAAGCCAATCGGAGTTCTGGTGAAAGGAAATCTTATAGAAGAATTGTGCCAGATGTACTAGAAAGGGCTACTGCGGTAGAAGTCAAGTGGGTCGCTTGTCGTGTACAAGGAAGAGTAAATTGCAAAGGTTTTGTAATTCTTCTTGTATTCCGTATTCTTCTCATAGTGGATTGATTTCCTGGGTTTGGCTGTCCCGGAGAGGTTTTACATTTAGAGAATTCTCTAAATGGTTTCCTCTTCATAACCAAATATATGTATTCTTGATTTTCATTACATATATGTATTTGGTTGATTATTGATTGTTAGGTCAGATCTTATTCCGCTTAATATTTGTGAATCACCTAGACATTTGAATAGGTGTCGTTTGGAGTCGTTTTAGAATTTTCAAAAATGTAATTAAGGCTCCGTTTGTTTCGACGTAAAATTCTTTTTGATGAAAAGTATTTTTAGGGAAGAAAAATGAAAGAACTGCGAGAGATAGTGCATGTGCGAGAATGTGAAGTTCAAAGTCGAAAAATAGTTTACGCTTTTATAAAAAGAAAATCACTTTACAAAAATTAAAGGAAGTTTTTGTGGTCTACGAAAAATATTTTTGTTGATCACAATTTTTATTGTACTAAATACTGGAAAATAAGAAAAAAAATTTATAGAAAACATTTTATATTGAAACAATAAGAGATAAAAAAAAAAGAAAAAGAAATTTGAAGATTTCGGCAGGGTATTGCCCATTTTGTTATACCTTTTAGTGGCGTGAAGCCTTTGTCCCTGAGATGAGAAAAATGCTTAAAAGCCATTAAGCTGCAAGCAGAGACAGTGAAGAGCATTGCAATAGGGATTCCAAGTTCATGAGCAGCGGTAATAGTAAATGCCATGAAACCATCGGAGACAATACAAGTCACCGGAGGATTGTTTTCAGTGTTGTGGAGTTTCCGGAGCAAGTCGGAAAAAGGAGCCAAGAAGTTGTTCACAATGGAATCGCAAAGGGCAGCCACGTCCTGGGTGGCGTTGGGATCCGACGGAGGGAGGCTGTCGGGAATGGTGACGAATCGGAAGTCAGGGATACCATCCAAGGAGTTGGAGCCTTTGGATCTCAAAAGTCGTTGGTGGTTGAACTCTGTTCACAAAGGTTATGTGAAAGCCTTTGTGGTAGAGAAGCTTTGAAAATTTGAGCATGGCCTTTATGTGGCTTTGGGAAGGGGTTGCAACGCAAACTGCATGAGGCTTTTGATCTGCTCCTTCCATTTCCTCTCTTTCTGTGCTGATCTCCAGATTCATGGTATCTTGAAAAATGAGGCAATCTATAAATAGAGCAATTTGATGATCATGTCAATTTTGGCTTAGAATATCTTCTTCCCACTTGACTATAACGCTCGTTCTAGATTTACGACAAATGCACCGAACCGGCGGCTGGTGCTAGAAATTTATCTATTTGGACTTTTTGGCTTGAAATTCTGTCCACAAAATAATTGAAACTATATCTTGTTTCTACCTCTTGTATTATAATTTTTTGCACTACTCATTGTACTTAAGTCTTCCCAGAGTCTTTCCGGTCAGGCCTTAAAAATGTAATATGAATTTTAAAATTATTGTTAAATTTGAAATAATCGTTATTAAATTTTGATATATTAGTGATTTTAAAAGTCAAATCATATATCGGAGGACTCTAAAAAAACTTATTGCATTAGTTCATGTTCATTTATTAAACAAATTCTATTTTGGCTGATTGATGTGTTGTAAGTAACTTCTCATGTCAACAACTACTTTAGATAAAAAGGAAAGAAGCCACTTAAGACAGACAACATCAGTCAATATAAAATGAGTGTGATAAATAGGTGAGAAGACTAGCATTATTATGAAATTTGCATTGGTGAGATAATGTTAATTTTTTAACTTAAACTTTTTTTTTTTGTTTATCAACCTCTTAAAAAAAGTGTAATGATACATACTAAACTCTCATTTCGCTCCTATATAATTAGGTTGATGTGGCAGTACCCATAAGTTATTGGATTAGTCTTTATTTAAAAAATAAAAAATAAATAAAATTAAGAGCGGATAAGCATTCTCACATCATCCCAATTACATAAGAATAGGATGATAGTTGAGTATTTATCGTTACTCCTCAACAAATATCACGTTCTCAGTATAAAATAAATGTTATAAATAGGTGGGAAGAATAAAATCATTACTACTAATAATGGTAATAAAAGGGTTAATTCAACCACCATTCTTTTTTGATTTTTCTTTTTTTCGACGGAACTGAAGAGTACAAAATTCAAATCAGAATTGGAATTGCAAAAAGATACGAAAGCAAGAATTAAAGAAGCCAACTTTGGCACTTTAACATTAAAGAAGCCAACTCTGACATGATACTCTTATACAATTTTAACTATGACGTGTATCTTCCTCGAATATCCGGCGCTCGTCATAAGCAAGAAACAATAGAATGCAGCCAAACTTTGTGCACCGAAAAAATCAATTGGATATGCTTGTTGTAACAGTAGATAAACGGCAATAATTGATTAAATTAATTAATTAATTTTTATTTTTTGTGAGTACATAAGAAAGCAACAAACTACAAATTAGGAAAGCAATAAAAGATCTGGAGGGTCCTTCTCACTGGCAATAGGAATTGAGTGAAAAGGAAAAAAGTGTCAGGGAATGCATCTAGAAAATTTTCTGGCTGCGGCCCAACGTGCCGCATAATGGGCGCAGAAATTTGCACTTCTGGTAACTTTCCTAACTTTTCAAAAGGAAGATGCTGTGGTAGAGTCAATGGTATCGGAAATAATGGAAGAAATCCGCCAATCAAGGGAGAGAGCAGGCTGCTGGAGAGCCAGAATGACAACTTGGGAATCGCCTTCTATAATAAATTTACCAATATGAAGTGAAGTAGCTAGAGAAACTGCCAATTGAGCTGCAAGAGCTTCCCCATAATTAGGAAGACAAGCCGGGCTAATTTGAGAGAGAATCCGAATAATAGAGCCATTTGAATCTTGACAGTTTGAGAGAGAATTTGCCAATTGAGCTGCAAGAGCTTCCCCATAATTAGGAAGACAAGCCGGACTAATTTGAGAGAGAATTCAAGTAATAGAGCCATTTAAATCTCGACAGACCGCTGCTTGAACAGAAAAATAATCTCTAATGGCTGAATCAAAGTTAATCTTAAACCAAGTCACAAATGGAAGAGTCCAAGTTTCTTCTGGGAGAGAAGACCTAATATTCCATGCATGAAAATGTTCCAAAGTAATTTTGTTGATATAAGTAGAGATGGAACTGTTGGCGTGAGTCCCACAATTAGCTGTCAGCGTGAGTCTTGCAATCAGCCAGTTGTGGAAATCTTAGATTTAGGAATCCCTTCATTCAAGGGATAAACATGATTGTAGGCGTGAATATTGTACAGACATAGAATAGCTTCCTAAAATAATTCCTTGTATCTCTATATCTTGTACTCAGTTTTATGAAATTGATATGAAAGAAAGTTACGTTTGACATGGTATCAGAGCATGATCTTGGGTTCCCTGTTTTTTGATCAGGCAGGGGTCAAGATTTTGCTCGGCCTTCATGGCTGACTCCACTGAAAAAATCCTTGATAGTCTAACATCAAAAATGACGGAGGTTTTGTCAAAGGTCCAGACCTCCTCCTCTCCCATCACTGATTCCCCGATGGTACCAATCAGCATCAAGTTGGATGGTTCCAACTATGGATTATGGTCCCAGGTTGTTGAGATGTACATCTCAGGAAAAGACAAACTGGGATACATCAATGGAGACTACCCCCAACCACCAGAAACTGACCCTTCCTTTCGTAAGTGGCGCACTGAGAATGCCATGGTGAAAGGCTGGTTGATCAACTCCATGGACCATTCCTTGGTCGTGAACTTTATTCGCTACCCAACGGCTAAGCAGGTATGGGATTCTGCTGCCACAACATACTTCGATGGAATTGACACCTCGCAGGTATATGAACTCAGACGTCGTGTATCTCGAATGAAACAAGCAGGCGGATCTATAGAAAAATACTATAACGATCTACAGGGTTTGTGGCGAGAGATCGATTTTCGTCGACCGAATCCAATGAAATGTGAAATTGACATACAAAGCTACAACTCCATTTTACAGGAGGAGCGAGTATACACTTTTCTTGACGGACTAGATGATCGATTGGATCATGTTCGGAGCGATGTTCTTCGCCTGAAACCTTTCCCTTCAATTGAGCAGGCATATGCTCACATTCGAAGGGAAGATCTCCGACAATCTGTGATGATATCGGGAGCAGAAGCAGTGGCTAGTGGTGCTGTTATGGCCATCAAAGGCGTGAAATCTGGCCAGTCACACAAGTTCGGGTCCTCCTCACGCTCCAAAGGTCATTTTGATGGGAATAAGTGCACTCACTGTGGGAGTACAAAACACACTCGGGAAACCTGTTTCAAATTACATGGTTACCCAGACTGGTGGCACGAATTACAAGCCCGAAAGAAACGAGATGCTCCTGGAACTGAAGACATCCCAGGTCGAGCAGCGGTAGCCACGGCTGGATCCCAATTCTCTCTTATTCCCGTGGTTGAACATTCTACCTCAACCCCAGATCAAGGTAATTGTGGTCAAGTTTTTTGCAGCCCTACTAGTCGGAATGATGATGCCTGGATTATCGACTCCGGAGCGACGGATCACATGACATTTGATCCAAATGACTTCTCCAACACAACTCAGCCACGAAGGACTTGCATTGCCAATGCCAATGGGGCCACTTACCCAGTCACAGGGGCTGGAACCGTGCCCCTGTCTCCTTCTCTTTCTCTAGCTCACACACTTCTTGTTCCCTCCCTCTCCAACAAGTTGTTGTCTGTGAGTCAAGTTACTGAAGAACTTAATTGTGTTGTGCTGATATACTCTACTTTTTGTCTTCTTCAGGATGTTCTCAGCAAGGAGATTATTGGGCGTGGTACTAAGAGGGAGGGACTGTACTACCTTGATGACTTCAGCCCAGGCAAAGCAAATCACATGCACCATCACACAAGTAGTCATGAACGGCAGATTTGGCTATGGCATAGGCGCTTGGGGCACCCATCATTTGGCTATCTCCGGCATCTACTCCCATCTTTATTTTCCCATTTGCAGACTGTGGACTTTAAATGTGATACATGTATCAAGGCTAAAAGCCAACGAGTTTCTTATCCAGTTAGCTTGAATAAAACTACTACTCCATTTGCATTGATACACTCCGATGTGTGGGGACCATCCCCGATACCCACTACCTCTGGTCACCGTTGGTTTGTAATTTTTGTCGACGATTGTACTCGAATGACATGGCTCTATCAGCTCAAAACCAAAGACGAAGTTTTCACCATATTTCAAGCATTTCATGCCATGGTTCAGACTCAATTCTCTTCCAAGATAAAAATTCTTCGCTCCGACAATGGTGGCGAATTCATCAACCACAGATTTCAGGCCTATTTCCAACAACATGGCCTCCTCCATGAGACCTCATGCTCTCACACACCACAACAAAATGGTGTCGCCGAGAGGAAAAATCGGCATATTTTGGAAACATCCCGTGCCCTACTCCTTGGAGCAATGGTGCCGAGCTGCCATTGGGGGGATGCTGTAGCTACTGCCGTGTACTTAATCAACCGTATGCCATCTAAACTTTTACACTTTAAAACCCCCTTACAAATCCTCTCTACTCATATATCCCTTCCTTCAATATTGATGCTTCCTCCTAGAATTTTCGGGTGTGTTGCTTTTGTCCACCTCCACAAGAATCAACGTACCAAATTGGACCCATGTGCTGTTCGGTGCTTATTTTTGGGCTATGGTTTACATAAAAAAGGCTTCCGGTGCTATGACCCCACTACCAATCGAACCTATATCACCATGGACGTTACATTCCTTGAGTTCGAGAATTTCTATCCTTCACTGGTACCCAATTCTTCCCTTCAGGGGGAGACTCAAGTAGAAGAGACGAATTGGTTGATGGCCCCCGTAGGTAAGCATGGAACGGGAAATAGAGAGGATGAATCGCATGAGGTACCACCAGAGATTGAAGATGTCGAATTGAGGAATGAAGAAGCCGAAGAAGCTGAAAATGAAGAAGCAGAAAATACAGAGTACCCTCAGTCCCCTCACTCCTCAGTACCCGAAGACCCTCCTCCTCCTGAGAATGTCTCTGAGGTAAGTACTCCTGCTACACCTTTACATGCTAATATTTTGGATTCCCCTACTGGTTATGTGTTGCCTTGTAGACACAATCGTGGGAAACCACCGAACAGATACAGCCCAGATGAAGAAGGAAGGAAGTCCAAGTACCCAATTGCAAATTATGTATCTACTCAAGGTCTGTCCAAGCCACTCAAGACTTTCACTCAAATACTATCCTCCTGCCATATTCCCAGTAGTGTTGAAGAGGCGTTATCTGATCCAGAGTGGGCGCAAGCAATGCAAGAAGAACTAGAAGCCTTAAAAAAAAATAATACTTGGAAGTTGGTCCCATTACCGGAAGGAAAAAAAATAGTGGGATGCAAATGGGTGTTCTCTATAAAATACAAGGCTGATGGATCAATTGACCGATACAAGGCAAGACTCGTGGCGAAGGGTTTTACCCAAACGTATGGCATAGACTACTCAGAAACCTTCTCACCAGTAGCTAAACTGAATACCGTTAGAGTCTTACTCTCTCTTGCAGCAAATTTGGACTGGCCACTACATCAACTCGATGTGAAGAATGCTTTCCTTCACGGCAACCTTGACGAGGAGATATACATGGATATTCCACCAGGATATACAGGATCAGCTGGGAACAAAATTGTTTGTAAATTGGAGAGGGCATTGTATGGACTAAAACAGTCACCGCGAGCATGGTTTGGCCGACTCAGTTCAGCTATGAGGAAGTATGGCTATCACCAAAGTAACTCTGACCATACTCTCTTCCTGAAACACCGACAAAGCAAGGTGACAGCATTAATAGTCTATGTGGACGATATGATAATTACGGGGGATGACGCTGATGAGATCTCAAGGCTGCAAGAACAATTGTCTACTGAATTTGAAATGAAGAACTTGGGAGGGCTTAAGTATTTTCTGGGAATAGAGGTGGCAAGGTCAAGAAAAGGCATATTCCTCTCTCAACGAAAATATGTACTAGACTTATTGACGGAAGTGGGATTGCTAGAGTGTAAACCTGTGGATACACCGATTGTGCAGAACCATAGGCTTGGAGAATATTCGGACCAGGTGCCAGCCGATAAGGTGAGGTATCAAAGACTAGTGGGGAAGCTCATTTACTTATCTCACACTCGTCCAGACATTGCTTACGCCGTAAGTGTGGTAAGCCAATTTATGCATAATCCGAGTGAAGACCATATGGGTGCCGTAATTCGAATTCTCCGCTATCTAAAGTCATCACCAGGAAAAGGACTAATGTTCTCCAAGAATGCTCATCTGAATATTGAAGGGTACACGGATGCGGACTGGGCTGGGAATATCTTGGATAGAAAGTCGACTTCAGGCTACTTTACATTTGTGGGAGGAAACTTAGTTACATGGAGGAGTAAAAAGCAGAAGGTGGTAGCATTATCCAGCGCTGAAGCTGAGTTCCGAGGCATGGCGAAAGGATTATGTGAGCTTCTTTGGCTTAGAGGTTTGCTAACAGAGGTCGGTTTTCCTCCTGGTTCTGCAATGAATTTATTCTGTGATAACAAAGCTGCCATCGACATATCTCACAATCCAATTCAACACGACCGCACCAAGCACGTGGAGATAGACCGACATTTCATCAAACAGAACCTGGAAGAGAAGATCATTCAGTTCCCTTTCGTTAAATCTGAAGATCAGTTAGCTGACATTCTTACCAAGGCAGTTTCTAGCAGAAACTTCAATGACTCACTTAACAAGTTAGGTGTTAGAGATATCTACACACCAACTTGAGGGGGAGTGTTGGCGTGAGTCCCACAATTAGCTGTCAGCGTGAGTCTTGCAATCAGCCAGTTGTGGAAATCTTAGATTTAGGAATCCCTTCATTCAAGGGATAAACATGATTGTAGGCGTGAATATTGTACAGACATAGAATAGCTTCCTAAAATAATTCCTTGTATCTCTATATCTTGTACTCAGTTTTATGAAATTGATATGAAAGAAAGTTACGTTTGACAGGAACGAGCATCAACAAGTTTACCATCATGATGGGCTTTGTTGCGATAGAACCATAAAAGATCACATGCTATATAAGCAAAGATCTGGAATTTATGGTGTTCAGCTGGTGGAATGGCTAGACATATACCAGGAGAAAGAATCACATTTATCCAATCAACCATGTTTGAGAAATTCAGAGTAGAAGAGTTAAGAGCCCAAAAAGAATTCTGCCATACAACTCGAGCAAAGATGCAATTGAAAAATAGATGTTACAGGGAATCCAGAGCAAATTTGCATAAACGGCAATGGTTTAAGGAGTTATTTGTGGAAAATAACTCATCCAATCTAGCTCTTGTTGGGAGAATATTCCAAGCAATTTTCCAAAGAGAAAGTCTCAACTGATCATTTAGATTTAACCTCCAAATAGATTTTCAAAAAGATGAGGAAACCTGAATAGAAACTGGGAGAGAACGAGCATTAATAATGGAAAGATAAGCCGAATTTGAAGAAAATTTTCCCGAGCAAGAAGGAGTCCAGAGATATTGTGGTATTGGATTCAAGGAGATTTTAATCTTCAAAATTTCTTCAACAGTGGCTTGGTCAAATATAGTTGAGATCGTAGACAGATTCCATTGCACTGGAGATAGTTGAATCAGGTCAGAAATACACAAAGAAGGCTAAATTCTATTACAAGGAAACCTCGGAACTGGTTTGAAGTCTTTCATAGTGGGAATCCAAGCAGAAGTCCATATAGGAAGTGATGATGTTTTTGCTACTTGAAGGCAGGCTCCAAAAAGCAAAAGAGGCTCGCTCTTTTGAATTCCTTTCCATAACCATGAAGCTGAGGGTGTGGTTGGTGAAGAGAACAAGTTTCCATATTTAATATACTTCACCGAGAGTTGCCGAACCCAGACATAGTCAAAGTTTGAAAAGATTTTCCAACCAAGTTTGGCAATCAAAGAAAGATTGACATCTTTCATGAGCCTAAAACTCAAACCACTTGCCTGACGAGGTAAGCAAATTGAACTCTGAGATTTTAGAGAGAGATTTCAAGATTTACCTTTTGGAAATCCCCACCAAAAATCCTTAAAGATTTTATCTAGCTTATGGCAAATGGTATCTAGGAGAAGAAAAGTACCCATCGCATAAGAAGGAATAGTAGACGCTGTAGATTTAATAAGCACAGATCTTGCCGCTTGAAACAGAGTTTTAGCACGCCAACCATCAACTTTACCAACAACCCTATCTAATAAAAACTTAAAGTTTGCTGATTTCGAACGATTCATGAGAAAAGGGAGCCCGAGATAAATAGCCGCAGAAGTTGATGTTTAAACAAAAGAATATTATAGATGCCTGACCGAGTGGCAGTTGCCATATTTTTGCTGAAATGAATAAATGGTTTTGAGATGTTGACTTTGACCAGACCAGCTGCAATATTGATCTAGACAGGATTTGAGTCAAGATTCTTTAGTGGAAGTGGCTTTAGCAAAAACGATCAAATTATCAGCAAATAAAAGATGGGTAATAGGAGCACAAGAACGACTGATCCGGATTCCATTGAGTAAGCCCAGAGATTCCTGTTAATGAAAAAGTCGCAAAATAACTTAAGTACCCAGTATAAATAGAAAATGAGATAAAGGATCTCCCTGTCGTAAGCCTCTAGCTGGAGTGAAGAACCGAAAAGAACTGCCATTAATCATTATGGAGAATGTCGTGGAAGATATATAGATACGAATCCAATTTATCCAAATTGGGTGAAAACCCAATTTGGATAAAATAGCTAGAAGAAAATTACATTCCATCTGGTCAAAAGCTTTCTTCATATCAATCTTAACCGCCATGAGACCACATCTTCCTTGTTTTGATTTAAGAGTGTGAAGGAGCTCATGAGCTAAAATAGAATTATCTTGAATATTTCTTGCAGGCATAAATGCAGATTGATAATGAGAGATTATACTAGGAAGCAAAGATTTAAACCTATTAGCCAATATTTTGGAGATAATCTTGTAAATGATATTGCATAGACTAATAGGCCTAAAGCGATTCACAGAAAAAGGACCAAGCTGCTTCGGAACAAGAGCAATAAAAGTATGATTTTGTTCACTCAAAAGATGATTTTTTGAAAAGAAATCCAATATACATTGGAGAACCACCTCTTTCACAATATGCCAATATTTCTTGAAGAAAAGAGCAGTATAGCCATCGGGTCCAGGGGCTTTGGTTGACCCAATACTAGAAAGAACAGTATGGATTTCTTGTTCTGAAGGAATATGGCATAACATTTGATTGTCCTCTTCTAAAATAACGCTATCAAATAAAGATAGCATGTCATTAGAAATAATAGGGCTTGAAGAGGAGAATAATGTTTTGAAATGATTCGTGAAGCAATTCCCAATAGCATTTCAATCAGAAATCCAAGCACTAGAATGGACCTTAAGGAAATTTATAGCATTGCGCCTTCGCTTTATGAGAGTAGCGGTATGAAAAAATTTGGTATTTAAATCTTTGCAGGTCAACCAAAGTTCACAAGACTTATTTTTCCAAAGAAGTTCATCTTTTTCCAAAAGATCATTGAGCACTTTCTTAAGCGACAACTCCTCAAGATGATTCTAAAGCGAAGCAAAAGCTTGCTGGATAAGATCCAGCTTTCCAAGAGTTGTTGTAATATTTTTTTGTGTTACCAAATTGCATTATATTCCAACTCTTGAGAGTAGCTTTTGTAGATTTCAAACGTTGAGATAAAATAAAAGTTGGAGAACCATTCGAGACATAATCCCAAGCCATAGCTATAACTGATTCACAAGAAGGGTCTGTAGTCCAAAATTCTTCAAATCTAAATGGACGAGGTAACGTGGAAGAATCCATAGAAGTGTTTAGCAATGGAGGATTATGATCAATAGCATGCGCAGGCAAATGGCGAAGAGAGAAAGCTGGAAATTGATGAATCCAATTAGTAGAAGCAATACCTCTATCCAATTGCTCTTTAATATTGTGATGACCCTATCCATTATTAGACCAAGTGAATAGATTACCAAAAAAACCTAAATCAACCATGCCATATGAATCAATAAAAGAGTGAAAAAAATCATTGGAAGAACTAGCAAACGGGCGTCCACCTTGTTTTTCCGATTGACTCAAAATCATATTGAAGTCTCCAATACACAACCAAGCCCCAGAAAAATCTTTACCCACAGTATCCAGAGAATTCCATAATTTAAATTTATGATTAATATAAGGAGAGCCATATATACAAGACAATATCCAAGGTTTATGAGGAGGATCAGAGTAGCACCAAGCACTTATTGTATTTATATTTGAAATAAAACATTCAAGTTCAACACCAAAACGCCAAGCTAACAAAAGTCCTCCTCTAGAGCTAGAAGGAGGAACATGGGACATCAAAAAGAAACCAAGCCTATTCAGTATAATAGTAGCATCATACGGTTTAGTCTTAGTTTCAGAAAGAAAAATTACATCAGGTGAATGTTTCCTAACCTTTGCCCGTAAACTATGAATTGCAGAGGCACGGGATAAGCCTCTGCAATTCCAAGTAAGGAAAATCATATCTTGGGAGGGGGCCTAGGCAAACCTGCTCCCTTAGGACTAACAACATCAGAAGAATGAACCTCCACATCATCTATAACAAAATCCCCATCAGCCTGAGTTGCTTTGCCAGAGCTCCCGGTTCCTCTTAAAGCCCGATAATACCTACGGGAGAGATCCGGATTTATAGCTTGTGAAGCAGTAATAGTCCTGGCTCCAAAAGACATGGTAGAGGAACTGCCAAAAGAAGAAATATTCCCAACAGCTTGAGAAGGGGTCATAGAAGTAGTCTGACTCAACCAAGACTGAGCCAAGGGACCTCCCTGTTCAATTGTAGAGAAAGAGCTTTCACTTATAGAAATCTGCATGCCTTGGGTGGTAATGTGGTCACTCATAACGGAATAGAGAGGGCTGTGCAGAAAAGCAGTAAAAGGACCCATTGTCGCAACCGAGCTTTTGAGTGAAGCCAAAAAGATAATACAGCCATTTCCATACTGGTAAAAGAGTCATACTGGGGGACAGGAATTGGCTTTGATTTTTTCAGAGATCCTGCCGAGTCGTCACCAATGTCCACAAAAGCCACCCTCTTTTTCTTATTTTTGGCCAACAATTTCAAGTCAGGGGTTAAAGGAGGGACAGGAGTATCTGAGAGATGAAAAGGAGAGTGTTGAAGAGAAGGTGCAGGGGATCGAAATGGACAGGTGGTAGGAGGAGGTGTTTTCGGTGGGTATGGATGGAAACATGTGAAGTGGGTAGGTTGTTGAGTGGATTTACGGTTTGGATTTTGTTTTGGGCTAAAAGTGAAAGATTGAGGGAATTTGATAGGCCCAACAGTAGGGATATGTGGTTTGGATGAAACTAGCCTTGTTGCATTAGGAGAGTGGGGTTCAGGAGGCCCAACCGTGGAGATGGGTGAGATATTTAAGATCGACCTTGCAATATTTGAGGAGTAAGATTCAGGAGACCCAACAGTAGAGAAATTGGTCTTTGATGAAACTGGCCTTGATAAGTTAGGTGATTATATTATAGGAGGCCTCACAAAAGATATGGTTGACTTATTAAAAACGGGCCTTGGCACTTTTGAGAAATGAAAATTAGAAGGCCCAATAGTGGTAGTATGTTGCAAGGGAATATACTTAGGCTCTGATATTTCTTGGATATTGGTAATAGTTGAATCCATGAGATAAGGTGAAGCATAACCATAATAATATTGAAGAGGAATAGCTGCAGCATTGATGATAGGATACTGTAGGTTTGAATTTAAAGGATGGGCATTAATGAGAGGAGCTTTACCCTTTTCAATCATAGTTGTACGTGTTGCATCAAATGAAGGAGAGAAGCTGGCCTCTGATGATGTGGATGAAGGAGATCCACAACACCCAGTAGGGTTTTGAAAGTGGCCCACGTGTTGCTTGCCTACAGCCTTTGTTGACAATGGGGCAGATTCTTGTGAGAAATTTGAATCTTGTACAGCAAGCTGATTCTTGGGGTTTCTTGAAATTATCTGCAACCTAGTGGACTCACCACCAAGAGAGGCCGTACCAGAAGCTCCAGAATGGATACCTTGGCCCTCCGAAGACAACCCAGAATCAGAAACCCCATGAGCAGCTTTTGTACCCCGGTTCCAGTCCCCAGTTTTGGCCAAAAACCAGGAACTGGGACCGGGTTGATACTCTTACTCTGAACGTAAAATAATTTCTAGAAACTGTTCCCAATATTTTTAGGTATTTGGTGCAATGAAAAATAAAAGTCAACAAAAAATATTTTTGGTTTGATTAAAAAAACCTCTTTAATTTTTGAAAACTGTAAACCATTTAAAAAATTTAAACATCTCATTCTCAAATCAATATATCCAACTAGGAAATTGCCAGGACTACGTCAATACTTCCTGGCCACCGTCGGGACCTGCCAGGACTTGGTCGTGACTCCACTTGGATCCGGTTGGGACTCAGCTAGGTCAGTGCCAGGACCTAGTCGGGACATTTTCGCAATTTTAAATTGTGATTTTCCCGCCAAACACCAGAAAATATTTTTCATGAAATCATTTTTCAGGAAAATAAACATTTTTCATGAAAATGTTACAAATATATGCATCTCATGTGCTTTTAGAATATATATTACTTTATTAAACTAGTTTATATAAATTAATTACAATTTACAAACCAATTTATAACTGATTGTTGTTGTGGTCAAATTCTATACTCCTCCTTGTAGATGTCAGTTAGCCACTCCGAGTAATTTCTAGGATTACTCTTGTCTATATACACATAAAATGCAAAAAGAAAATCAAAAGAAAGAAATGAATATCAGATCGCGTTTGTTCCATTTCCCTATGTAAATGCAAATATCAGTATTTATGAAAAAGGCCAAAAAAAAAAAAAAAAAAAAAAACGTTTTCACAGAGATGTACAGAGACGTTTCTGATGCAATCCAACAATATGCTTAACCGCGTCCCTTGAAACGACATAACGCGGTTCGCTCGAAACGCCGAAACGGAGTGCAAGATTCTTCACCTTCTCCAGAGTCGCCAATCAGATCCAAATCGTCCTTGAGATCCACAACTTCGTCGCTCCTCCAATTGCCCCGGTTCTCGCTCTTCGAATCTGCCATGAACACCTTCAATTCATCGACGGGCCACTCGAAATCCTTGGCCACTTTCTTCGGCTTCGCCTCCGGACGAACCTTCTTCGCGCGGCCGATCTTGGAAGAGACCGCGGAGAGAAGAACAGGATCCAGGTAATCCTCGAGCTTCTTCTTCTCCTTCTTCACTGTCTTGAACTCCGTGAAACTCACCTTAAATTGTGAGGAATTGCTGCTTGGAACGCCATCTCTGCCATACATAGTCGAATTAAACAAGAAGAAATTAAATTCCAAAAAAAATCAGTAGAATTGCTCGTGATAGAGTGAGAGAGAGAGAGAGAGAGTGTGTGTGTGTGTGTGTACGGAGATGAGATGGATGAGGTTGGAGGAGTAGAGTGGAGGGAGGGAGGACGAAGAAGGCGTCTCTGTATGTCTTCGACGGTCGCGAGAGGACTTGAGCCTTCTGCTCTGCTTCTGTGCATCGTGTTTTCCCGCCTTCAAACAACAATTTCTACTATATATATATATATATATATATATATATATAATGACCGATCATATAGTTTGTTAGGATTCTCATCTCAATATTGTAAAATAATTATAGAATATAAACGTGATATATAACATTATTTTATTTATATTGAAAAAATTTTATTTATTACCTTTGATCTTTCATTACTTTTAGAATGATTAGTAATTAGCCTTAAGACAACTTATTTTATATCCAAAGATTATCTAGTTTTTTTTTTGGGTAAATATATTATAAGTTACTAGGTTAATGCGCCAAAATTAAATTTTCCCATAGTTTTTTTTTTTTTACTGCCTAGATCAATCGAAATGCCAATAAAATTCTTACAATCAAATTTTGGTAACCTTAAAATTAGTTGGGCAAAAACATTTTCCTTTTAAAAAAAAATCCTCCTAAAACATTTAATTGATAGTTAAAAAGTAAACTATGTCCAGTGGACATATACGGCTAAATAGGTGCTTAAAATGTTTAAAAAAATGGGAAAATATACTTTAGCCTTTTGAATTAACAATTATTTTCAATTTAACCCCACAAACTAACAAGTGTGACAGTTTGATACATCAAACTACCAATTTGTGTAAAAAAAAATTACTCCTGATCATTATGTTGGATGGAAAATTAGTTATGTGCCTTGCACATTATCTTTTTTTACTACAAAGTTTCTAAAATACCCATTTTTAAAAAAAAAATAAAAATAAAGATTAATAAAATTAGAAAAACTAATATAAAAAATCAGTTAAAATATTTCTTGAAAAAAAAAAAAAAAGAAGATCCCACCCCACTGCTGGCTAAGCCACCCCTCAAATGCAAAAAGGGGTGGCTCTGCACAATAAGGAGTGGTTCCACTACCCCTACTTTTCTTTCTTTTTTTTCAGTGGTAAGTTCTTCTAAGGGAAAATTTTTCAATAGTCAAAGTGTGGTTATTTTAGGAAATGTCTGGCCAAAAACGTCACATTCAAGGCTTATTCAACCCTAATATAGTGTCCTATTTGACACAAATTGATAATTTGACGTATGAAAATGTCACATCTAAGAGCTAAATTGAAATGACTTTTAGACTTTTAGTTAGGAGATTTAAATATATTTGACCCCTTTTTTAGTTTTAGGTTTTTTCTAGAAGTTTTAATATTTTTGTTTTTATTTTACTAAGGATAGTTTCGTCATTAGGATGACATTGACAAGTTTTAGTAGTTTTAGGGGAACATTGTCACAATTGAAAGTTTGGAAAGAACATTATCAATTGGATGATAGTTTGAGGAGTGTATTTGGACTTTACCCTATTTATTTATATATTTAAGTCCTACAATATATGTACTAATTAATAGGCAAAGTACGTACATAGGTTATTTAAAACTTACGATCATCGTTCAATCTACTGCATTACATGATCACCTTCACTCCTTGGGCTAAGCACAAAAATGCAGATGCATTTCACAAATCTGCACCGTCCATCAATTTGTTGTGCCATCCAGTTCAATGCACATACACCTACATTCTTGCGCTCGATCGCTCTAGGCCAGCCCAAACATTTTTCCTTAAGAAATTTACCATTTGTTAATTGGACAGTTCTTTAGTTTTATATATGTTAGTAGGATACAATTTACTTTTACGATCCCTTTAATAAATATATTTTATGCGCGCACTCCATTTTTATAATTGTGATAATATTAGTAATAATCTTGACATCTAAAATTCAGCGTGGTTTCTTTTCTTTCAATTAAGTTTTAGTAAAACAAATAATCCTTTTAAAACCAAAACAACATTTATATTGGTCCAACGACTTGCAGTTTATTAAAACAAACAAATTGAACAAAAATAACAACACATATATAAATTTAATATATCACTACACTTTATATTATTGTAAAACATCTAGGCTTTTGGTAAAAGCACTTCATTCACCAAATTGTTTAGGTTGATGGATGAAGATCCAAGTGGACCAGTGGCCTCCTCGGCCAATTTCTTCCACTCCATGACCTTTTTTCTCATTTTCTTACCCTTGTCTCCCTCCATCAACTCTCTCACAATCTTCTCCACTTCATCTCTATTGGCACGATTATCAATCTCCATGCCAATGTCCCATTCATTGCAAGTATACTTGGAGTTTGTTTGCTGATCTGCAAAGAATGGCCAACAAAGCATTGGCACTCCTGCGGTCATACTTTCGACTGTTGAATGCCACCCGCAATGAGTTAAGAATCCTCCAATTGAGGGGTGGTTCAGCACTTCTTCTTGAGGGCACCAACTGGCTATTAGACCTCTTTCTTTTGTTTCTTCATTGAACTCTGGTGGCAAAATGCCCAATTCACCTACTACTAAATCTGGTCTAATTACCCACAAGAAAGGGTGCTTGCTATTTGCAAGTCCCCAACCGAACTCAATAAGCTGTTGTGGTGTCATGACGGTTATGCTGCCAAAATTCACATATAATACTGAGTTGGATGCCCTTGAGTTGAGCCAATGAAGACACTCAGTTTCTTCTACCCATAAACTATACCCAATTGATTTCAAAGGGTCATTGTGTGAGTGATTGAGCAGAAGTTGGAGAGGACCAATGGCATATAACCGAGGAAACATGGGGTAGAGAGCATCCAAAACTTCATGCTCTAATGCGTCAAATGTCTGAACAACGATTGCTGAAGCTTTGGGAGCTCTCTCTACTGCTTCGACAACAAATTTGAACATAACATCATTTGGATCTGTGGTTTGAATAAAGCTCGGGAGATCCCTCAGTTGGATGTCTCTCATACCTGGAATCCAATCTATAACTGTGTCTAGATATCCATTTGTTAGATAGCTCTCATCTGCAAAAACAAATAATGTTTTTTAGTTCAACAAAATGTAATTAAGGTACTGTTTGTTTCGACACGTAAAATTTTTTTTGATAAAAAGTATTTTTAGGAAAGAAAAATGGGAGAACTGTGAGAGATAGTGCATGTGCGAGAATGTGAATCAAACTCGAAAAATATTTTACGCTTTTATAAAAGGAAAATCATTTGACGAAAATTAAATAAAGTTTTTGTGGTCAACCAAAAATATTTTTGTTGATCACAATTTTTACTGTACTAAATACTGGAAAATAAGAAAAATGTTTTATAGAAAACATTTTATATTGAAACAATAAGAGACTAAAAAAAAAAAAAAAAGAAGAAAAGGAATTTGAAGATTTCGGTAGGGTATTTCCCTTTTTGTTATACCTTTTAGTGGCGTGAAGCCTTTGTCCCTGAGATGAGAAAAATGCATAAAAGCCATTAAGCTGCAAGCAGAGATAGTGAAGAGCATTGCAATAGGGATTCCAAGTTCATGAGCAGCGGTAATAGTAAATGCCATGAAACCATCGGAGACAATACAAGTCACCGGAGGAATTTTTTCAGTGTTGTGGAGTTTCCGGAGCAAGTCAGAAAAAGGAGCCAAGAAGTTCTTCATAATGGAATCGCAAAGGGCAGCCGAGTCCTGGGTGGCGTTGGGATTCGACGGAGGGAGGCTGTCGGGAATGGTGACGAATCGGAAGTCAGGGAGACCATCCAAGGAGTTGGAGCCTCTCGATCTCAGAAAACGTTGGTGGTTGAACTCAGTGTTCACAAAAGTTATGTGAAAGCCTTTGCGGTGGAGAAGCTTTGAAAATTTGAGCATGGCCTTTATGTGGCTTTGGGCAGGGAGTGCAACACAAACTGCATGAGGCTTTTGATCTGCTCCTTCCATTTCCTCTGTTTCTGTGCTGATCTTCAGATTCATGGTATCTTGAAAAATGAGGCAATCTATAAATAGAGCTATTTGATGATCATGTCAATTTTGGCTTAGAATATCGATCTTCTTCCCACTTGACTATAATTCACGTTCTAGATTTACGACAAATGCACCGAACCGGCGGCTGGTGCTAGAAATTTGGACTTTTTTTTTTAATAAAAATGATATATTGTTAAGTAGGTCAGCAGTGGCTCACATAGGTTTCTCTCCAACAAATATCACGTTCTCAGTATAAAATAAAGGTTATAAATAGGTGGAAAGAATAAAATAATTACTAATAATAATAATAACAAAAGTTAATTCAACCACCGTTCTTTTTTTATTTTTCTTTTTTTCGACGGAACTGAAGAGTACAAAATTCAAATCAGAATTGGAATTGCAAAAAGATCCGAAAGCAAGAATTAAAGAAGCCAAGTTAGGCACTTTAACATTAAAGAAGCCAACTCTGACATGATAATCTTACACAATTTTAACTATGACGTGTAGCTTCCTCGAATATCCGGCACTCGTCATAAGCAAGAAACAATAGAATGCAGCCAAACTTTGTGCACCGAAAAAATCAATTGGATATGCTTGTTGTAACAGTAGATAAACGGCAATAATTGATTAAATTAATTAATTAATTTTTGTTTTTTTTGTGAGTACATAAGAAAGCAACAAACTACAAATTAGGAAAGCAGTAAAAGATATGAAGGGTCCTTTTCACTAGCAATAGGAATCGAAAGAAAAGGAAAAAAGTGACAGGAAATGTATCTAGAAAATTTTCTGGCCGCCGCCTAACGTGCCGTATAATGGACGCAAAAATTTATACTTCTGATAATTTTTCTAACTTTTTTAAAAAAAGATGATGTGATAGGGTCAATAATATCCGAAATAATAGAAGAAATCCGCAAAGATTATCTCAGCCGAAGATTTTAGAAAGATTACAAAAATGGAAAAAAGAAATGATTGCATATTTGTTAATGTCTGAAGGACAAAAGACAAAAGGTGGGCTCGCTTGTAAGAACATAAATACTAGTCTTTTCATAGGCCGACCATTTACTATAAAATTAAATAGGGGTAATATTGTGTACCTTTCACTTTACACGAACGTGATCCATTCGATTTCAATCATTCTCCATCTATGGTGGTCCCTTCTGCTCAAAATAATTGTTCGTCATAAATTGTGAACCACAAAGCTGTTACATATTTATAAATTTGACGTCACCCATGACAAATATGGATTGGGATCCTCTCCCGTACAAGTTGATGGCTAGATGGTTTAGGAAAAATCTTATGGTCATCCATACGCGACGTGTCTCACTACTAAAACATTTATAGAATATCATTAAATATTTATAAAATAGATAAAAATTAAAATAATAAAATAACATAATAATATTTTGTTTTATTGTTGTTTGATATGGCCTTTGGGGTGGCCAGACCACCCGTAAGGGCCATTGATTGGCCTGAGGGTGGCTTCGGCCACCCCAGACCACCAGTTTGGGGTGGCCAAAGCTACATGGGCATCAATTTTATTGAAGCATTTAAAGCATTTGAACAATATACATATCTATCTAGAAATGGTAGGTACTTTCTTAGTGTTCTCTTGGTCCTCCATTTTCAAAAAGCCTGCAAACAACCACCATAATAATACAAAAAAACCTACCACTTTTACTTCCTTTTTCTCTCATGCTCTCCATTTTCAGATGGCATACTCCCTTTGAGAAACGGTTTTGGCTGCCCACTATGGGCGCCAATGGGAACCATAGAATATATTTCTACCTTTCAGCAACATCAACAAGCCCCAAAAGTTGAAACCCATAATTTCATAACCAAATCCGTTGCACAACATAAAAAGTTAAAGAAAACCCAAATATTTTCGAAATTGCAGAAAAATAACATGCAAAATTTTGAGAAAACCCAAAGTCCCAACATAAATTTACAAAAGGGAAAAGTATACTTTAATTCATCTCCAAGAAGAATATCTCATTGTTGCAAATCGAAAAGTAACACATACAGCAAATCACAAGTCGAATGAGATGTTTATGAGATTTTAGAAGAAGTGATTCTCTAATTTTACAATATATATATTTTGCTTATAAAGAGTCTATTATATAGACTTGGGAGCACATCCTTTCAATCAAGGCCTCAGCCTTTTTGACTTCTGAAATTTACTACACAATAAATTCAGATTTTCTAGATTTGTTCCTTTAACATTCTCCCTCAAGCTAAAATGCCTTGAAGTGCAATGCGTTTTAGCTTGAAGTTCACAATATAAATATTGACTTTTATAAATAAAAACATGAACAAGAAAATGTGTTAAAAGCTTCAATTTTGATTGAAAATTCGCTGAAAACAGCAACGAACGGTTGAATCTTGCCGTAAACCACTATGGGCGGTCGGATGTCACTGCAACACACCAAGGGGCTGTCGAATCTACTGCAAATACCAAGGAGCAATGGATCTCGCTGCAAATTACCAAGGGACAGTCGAATCTCGTCACAAATACCAAGGGGTGGTTGAATCTCGCCACAAAACCACGAATGGATGGTCAGATTTCACTGCAAATTGCATTACTGCAAATTCACGGTCAAATTAAAAATTTATATGGCTCTTAGATTATATATTTATATATTTATTATTATTATTATTATTATTATTAGTATTATTATTTATTTTATATTATTTTTTGTGGGAAGAGGAAAGAGAGGTAGATGAGTTTTGTGTATAGTGGGGTGAAGCTTGAGTGTATGAATAAAGGTTGCAAAGAAGCTGCGAGAATAGGATGATGTTGGCTTAAGGCTTCAACAAGGCACTGTGCAGTAATCAAAGAAAAACCAAGATTGTAAAGTGTTAACCAAATTGCTCTGATACCATGTGAGATTTTAGAAGAAAAAGTGATTCTCTTATTTCACAATATATCTTTTGCTTACCAAGAGTCTATTATATAGACTTGAGAAGAGGGAGCACATCCCTTGAATCAAAGTTTAGATCATGCATAGTCAGTCTTTTTGACTTCCGAGATTTACTACACAATAAGCTCTGTTAGTTTCGCTGCAAAATAATTTACAGAAAATGATTTTCGTTTTTCAGGTGTTTAGTTCGACGTAAAATAATAGTCAACGAAAAATATTTTCTTTTTGATCGAAAATTCTTCTTTAATTTTCGGAATCATTTCATTCTCAAATCAATGTACCCTGCCAAGACTCGCCCAGGACCCCACCGAGACTTGACCGGGACCCGCTCAGGACCTGACTAGGACTCACCCAGGATCCACTAGGGACCCCACCGGGACCTGCACGGGACCTGCCCGGGACCTAACTAGACCTGCATGGGACCTGACTGAACCTGCCTCGGACCCCGCTGAGACCTGACTAGGACCAACTGGGACTCGACCGGACCTACCTGGAACACGCCTGGGATATGTCTGGGACCTGCATGGGACGCCACCGGGTCTCACCCGGGACCCACCGGGACCCCACTTGACCTGCCCGAGACCCACCCGGGACTTGACCGGGACTCGCCCCGGACCCCGCCGGGACTTGACCGGGACACGCCCAGGACCCGCCTGGGACCCAGTCGGTACTTGCCCAAGTAGGTCTCGATCAAGTCCCGGGCAGGTCTGGGGTGAGTCCCGGGCAGGTCCTTTCAAGTCTCGAGCAAATCCCGGTGGGGTCCTGAGCGGGTCCTGATCAAGTCTCGGGCGGGCCCTAGTCAATTCCCGGGTGACTCCAATCAAGTCTCGGGTCGGTGCAGTGCAGGTCGCAGGCAGATCCCAGTCAAGTCCCAGGCAAGTCTGGTCAAGTCCCAGTGAAGTCTCGGGCGTGTCCGCGGCGAGGCTTGGGCAGGTCCCGGCGGAGTTCCAAGACTTGCTCATAAATTTAGAGTTTAATATGATTTAATATATATATATATATATATGTGTGTGTGTGTGTGTGTGTGTGTGTGTGTGTGTGTGTGTGTTAAATACCGTAAAATATTTTTTAGGAAATCATTTTTCTGGAAAAATTGTTCCAACGGAACTCATTTTATGGCAAAACGAACAGAGCCTAAATTTAGATTTTCTAGATTTGTTCATTTAACAATGTTAGGGTTCGCCATGGTCACAAGAGTTCAAAACGACTTGAAAGGGAGTTGAAAAAAATTCTCCGAATTGGTTGTCTTTTATTTGCATTTTCTGTGTTGAAATATCAAGACAATATGGGTTAAGGGCATTTTAGACTTTTAGACATGAACAAAAGGGGTATAATGGGAACAAAATGGACAAACTAGCACACGTGAGGCGGTTTCCGTTAAGATTTAACAAAAAATTCTAATGTAGGGGTGACATTGTAAACTTTTTTAACTTGAATTGAATATTTGACATTGAGAGTTTTTAAAGTTTTATCAGAGTAATTGCAAAAAGGGGAAAATATCAGGAGAATAAGTGAAATCAGATTAAAATAATTAAGGTCTCTTAATTTTCCCAGTTTTGTTTGGAATTATTATTATTATTGTAATAATTTGTTAATTTTATCATGGATGTTAATTCACCGTTAGTCATAGGAATTAATACTCAATTCGATCATCACCAACAATAAGGTGGAAAAATAGTAATATAATTAAGTAGGTCCAACAGCTTGCGGATTATCAAAACAAACAAATTGAACAAAAATAAAAACATCTATATATACATATATATATATATGATCACCATAACACTTTATTATTGTGAAACATATAAGCTTTTTATAAAAGCACTTCATTCACCAAATTGTTTAGGTTAATGGATGAAGATCCATGTGGACCACTGGCCTCCTCGGCCAATTTCTTCCACTCCATTACCTTTTTCCTCATTTTCTTACCCTTGTCTCCTTCCATCAACTCTCTCACAATCTTCTCCACTTCCTCTCTATTGGCACGATTATCAATCTCCATGCCAATGCCCCATTCATTGCAAGTATACTTGGAGTTTGTTTGCTGATCTGCAAAGAATGGCCAACAAAGCATTGGCACTGCTGCAGTCATACTTTCGATGGTTGAATTCCACCCGCAATGAGTTAAGAACCCTCCAATTGAGGGGTGGTCCAATACTTCCTCTTGAGGACACCAACTAGCTATTAGACCTCTTTCTTTTGTTTCTACATTGAACTCTGGTGGTAAAATTGCCGATTCACCGACTACTAAATCAGGTCTAATTACCCACAAGAAAGGATGCTTGCTATTTGCAAGTCCCCAACCAAACTCAATGAGTTGTTGTGGTGTCATGACGGTTATACTTCCAAAATTCACATACAATACTGAGTTGGGTGCCTTGGAACTGAGCCAATGAAGGCATTCAGTTTCTTCTACCCATAAACTATACCCAATTGATTTCAAAGGGTCATTGTGTGAGTGATTGAGCAAAAGTTGTAGAGGGCCAATGGCATATAACCGAGGAAACATGGGGTAGAGAGCATCCAAAACTTCATGCTCTAACGCGTCAAATGTCTGAACAACGATTGCTGAAGCTTTGGCAGCTCTCTCTACTGCTTCAACAACAAATTTGAACATAACATCATTTGGATCCGTGGTTTGAATAAAGCTCGGGAGATCCCTCAGTCGGATGTCTCTCATACCTGGAATCCAGTCTATAACTGTGTCTAGATATCCATTTGTGAGATAGCTCTCATCTGCAAAAACAAATAATGTTTTTTAGTTCAACAAAATGTAATTAAGGCTCCGTTTGTTTCGACGTAAAATTTTTTTTGATGAAAAGTATTTTTAGGGAAGAAAAATGAGAGAACTGCGAAAGATAGTACATGTGCGAGAATGTGAAGTTCAAACTCGAAAAATTGTTTACGCTTTTATAAAAGGAAAATCATTTTACGAAAACTAAAAGAAGTTTTTGTGGTCAACGAAAAATATTTTTGTTGATCACAATTTTTATTGTAGTAGTAAATACTGAAAAATAAGAAAAATGTTTTATAGAAAACTTTTTATATTGAAACAATAAGAGACTAAAAAAAAGGAATTTGAAGGGTATTGCCCTTTTTGTCATACCTTTTAGTGGCGTGAAGCCTTTGTCCCTGAGATGAGAAAAATGAGTAAAAGCCATTAAGCTGCAAGCAGAGACAGTGAAGAGCATTGCAATAGGGATTCCAAGTTCATGAGCAGCGGTAACAGTAAATGCCATGAAACCATCGGAGACAATACAAGTCACCGGAGGATTGTTTTCAGTGTTGTGAAGTTTCCGGAGCAAGTCGGAAAAAGGAGCCAAGAAGTTCTTCATACTGGAATCGCAAAGGACAGCCACGTCCTGGGTGGCGTTGGGATCCGACGGAGGGAGGCTGTCGGGAATGGTGACGAATCGGAAGTCAGGGATACCATCCAAGGAGTTGGAGCCTCTCGATCTCAAAAATCGTTGGTGGTTGAACTCAGTGTTCACAAAGGTTATGTGAAAGCCTTTGTGGTGGAGAAGCTTTGAAAATTTGAGCATGGCCTTTATGTGGCTTTGGGAAGGGGCTGCAACGCAAACTGCATGAGGCTTTTGATCTGCTCCTTCCATTTCCTCTCTTTCTGTGCTGATCTTCAGGTTCATGGTATCTTGAAAAATGAGGCAATCTATAAATAGACCTATTTGACGATCATGTCAATTTTGGCTTAGAATATCTTCTTCCCGCTTGACTATAACGCACGTTCTAGATTTACGACAAATGCACCGAACCGGCGGCAGGTGCTAGAAATTTATCTATTTGAACTTTTTGACTTGAAATTCTGTCAACAAAATAATTGAAACTATATCTTGTTTCTACCTCTTGTATTAGAATTCTTTGCACTACTCATTGTACTTAAGTCTTCTCAGAGTCTTTCCGGTCAGCCTTAAAAATGTAACGTGACTTTCAAAATTATCCTTAAATTTGAGATGGTTGTTATTAAATTTTAATTTATTAGTGATTTTAAGAGCCACATCTTATATCGGAGAACTCTAAAAAGACTTATTGCATTAGTTCATGTTCATTTATTAAACTAATTCTATTTCGGCTGATTGATGTGTTGTAAGTAACTTCTCATGTCAACAACTACTTTAGAAAAAAGGAAAGAAGCCACTTAAGACAAACAACGTCAGTCAATATAAAATGAGTGTGATAAATAGATGAGAAGACTAGCATTATTATGAAATTTGCATTGGTGAGATGATGTTAATTTTTTAACTTACTTTTTTTTCTTTCTTTTTTTATCAGCCACTTAAAAAAAGTGTAATGGTAAATACTCAACTCTCATTTCGCTCCTATACAATTAGGTTGATGTGGCAGTACCTATAAGTTATTGGATCGGTCTTTATTTAAAAAATAAAAAATAAATAAAATTAAGAGCAGATAAGCATTCTCACATCATCCCAATTACATAAGAGTGCGTAGAATAATTAAGAGTAGGATGATAGTTGAGTATTTAACGTTACTCTTCAACAAATATCTCAACAAATATCACGTTCTCAGTATAAAATAAATGTTATAAATTGGTGGGAAGAATACAATAATTACTACTACTAATAATAATAATAAAAGGGTTAGTTCAACCACCGTTCTTTTTTTTTTGACGGAACTGAAGAGTACAAAATTCAAATCAGAATTGGAATTGCAAAAAGATACGAAAGCAAGAATTAAAGAAGCCAAGCTAGGCACTTTAACATTAAAGAAGCCAACTCTGACATGATAATCTTACACAATTTTAACTATGACGTGTATCTTCCTCGAATATCCGGCACTCGTCATAAGCAAGAAACAATAGAATGCAGCCAAACTTTGTGCACCGAAAAAATCAATTGGATATGCTTGTTGTAACAGTAGATAAACGGCAATAATTGATTAAATTAATTAATTAATTTTTGTTTTTTTGTGAGTACATAATAAAGAAACAAACTACAAACTAGGAAAGCAATAAAAGGTCTGGAGGGTCCTTCCCACTGGCAATAGGAATCGAGCAAAAAGGAAATAAGTGACAGGGAATGCATCCAGAAAATTTTCTGGCCGCGGCTCAACGTGCCGCATAATGGGCGCAGAAATTTGCACTTCTGGTAACTTTCCTAACTTTTCAAAATAAAGATGTTAGGATAAAGTCAATGGTATCCGAAATAATGGAAGAAATCCGCCAATCAAGGGAGAGAGAAGGCTGCTGGGGACCAAGAATGACAACTTGGGAATCGCCTTCTATAATAAATTTACCAATATGAAGTGAAGTAGCTAGAGAAACTGCCAATTGAGCTGCAAGAGCTTCCCCATAATTAGGAAGACAAGCCGGGCTAATTTGAGAGAGAATCCGAATAATAAAGCCATTTGAATCTCGACAGTTTGAGAGAGAATTTGCCAATTGAGTTGTAAGAGCTTCCCCATAATTAGGAAGACAAGCTGGACTAATTTGAGAGAGAATTCGAATAACAGAGCCATTTGAATCTTGACAAACCGCTGCTTGAACAGAAAAATAATCTCTAATGGTTGTATCAAAGTTAATCTTAAACCAAGTCACAGATAGAAGAGTCCAAGTTTCTTCTGGGAGAGAAAACCTAATATTCCATGCATGAAAATGTTCCAAAGTAATTTTGTTGATATAAGCAGAGATGGAACGAGCATCAACAATTTTACCATCATGATAGGCTTTGTTGCGATAGAACCATAAAAGATCACATGCTACATAAGCAAAGATCTGGAATTTATGGTGTTCAACTGGTGGAATGGCTAGAGATATACCAGGAGAAAGAATCACATTTATCCAATCAACCATGTTTGAGAAATTCAGAGTAGAAGAGTTAAGAGGCCAAAAAGAATTCTGCCATACAACTCGAGCAAAGATGCAATTGAAAAATAGATGTTGCAGCGAATCCAGAGCAAATTTGCATAAAGGGCAATGGTTCAAGGAGTTATTTGTGGAAAATAACTCATCCAATCTAGCTCTTGTTGGGAGAATATTCCAAGCAATTTTCCAGAGAAAAAGTCTCAACTGATCATTCAGATTTAACCTCCAGATAGATTTTCAAAAAGATGAGGGAACTTGAATAGAAACTGGGAGAGAACAAGCATTAATAATGGAAAGATAAGCCGAATTTAAAGAAAATTTTCCTAAGCAATAAGGAGTCCAGAGATATTGTGGTATTGGATTCAAGGAGATTTTAATCTTCAAAATTTCTTCAACAATGGCTTGGTCAAATATAGCTGAGATCGTAGACAGATTCCATTGCACTGGAGATTGTTGAATCAGGTCAGAAATACACAAAGAAGGCTGAATTCTATTACAAGGAAACCTCGGAGGTTTGAAGTCTTTCATAGTGGGAATCCAAGCATAAGTCCATATAGGAAGTGATGATGTTTTTGCTACCTGAAGGCAAGCTCCAGAAAGCAAAACAGACTTGCTCTTTTGAATTCCTTTCCATAACCATGAAGCTGAGGGTGTGGTTGGTGAAGAGAAGAATTTTCCATATTTAATATACTTCACCGAGAGTTGCCGAACCCAGACATAGTCAAAGTTTGAAAGGATTTTCCAACCAAGTTTGGCAATCAGAGCATGATTGACATCTTTCATGAGCCTAAAACCCAAACCACGTGCTTGACGAGGTAAGCAAATTGAACTCCAAGATTTTAGAGAGAGATTTCGAGATTTACCTATTGGGAATCCCCACCAAAAATTCTTAAAGATTTTATCTAGCTTATGGCAAATGGTATTTGGGAGAAGAAAAGTACCCATCGCATAAGAAGGAATAGTAGACGCTGTAGATTTAATAAGCACATATCTTCCTGCTTAAGACAGAGTTTTAGCATGCCAACCATCAACTTTACCAACAACCCCATCTAATAAGAACTGAAAGTTTGCTGATTTCGAACGACTCATGAGAAAAGGGAGCCCTAGATAAATAGCCGCAGAAGTTGATGTTTAAACAAAAGAATATTAGAGATGACTATCCGAGTGGCAGCTGCCATATTTTTGCTGAAATGAATAAAGGATTTTGAGATGTTGACCTTTTGACCAGACCAGCTGCAATATTGATCTAGACAAGATTTGAGTCAAGATGCTTCAGTGGAAGTGGCTTTAGCAAAAACAATCAAATCATCGGCAAATAAAAGATGGGTAATAGGAGCACAAGAATGACTGATCCGGATTCCTTTGCGTAAGCCCAGAGATTCCTGTTAATGAAAAAGTCGCAAAATAACTTAAGTACCCAGTATAAATAAAAAAGGAGATAAAGGATCTCCCTGTCGTAAGCCTCTAGTTAGAGCGAAGAGCCGAAAAGAACTGCCATTAATCATTATGGAGAATGTCGTGGAAGATATATAGATACGAATCCAATTTATCCAAATTGGGTGAAAGCCCAATTTGGATAAAATAGCTAGAAGAAAATTACATTCCATCTGGTCAAAAGCTTTCTCCATATCAATCTTAACCGCCTTGAGACCACCTCGTCCTTGTTTTGATTTAAGAGTGTGAAGGAGCTCATGAGCTAAAATAGAATTATCTTGAATATTTCTTACAGGCACAAATGCAGATTGATAATGAGAGATTATACTAGGAAGCAAAGATTTAAACCTATTAGCCAATATTTTGGAGATAATCTTGTAAATGATATTGCATAGACTAATAGGCCTAAAGTGATTCATAGAAAAAGGATCAAGCTGCTTCGGAACAAGAGCAATAAAAGTATGATTTTGTTCACTCAAAAGATGATTTTTTGAAAAGAAATCCCATATACATTGGAGAACCACCTCTTTCACAATATGCCAATATTTCTTGAAGAAAAGAGCAGTATAGCCATCAGGTCCAGGGGCTTTGGTTGACCCAATACTAGAAAGAGCAGTATATATTTCTTGTTTTGAAGGAATATTGCATAACATTTGTTTGTCCTTTTCCGAAATAACGCTATCAAATAAAGATAGCATGTCATTAGAAATAATAGGGCTTGAAGAGGAGAATAATGTTTTGAAATGATTCGTGAAGCAATTCCCAATAGCATTTCGATCAGAAATCCAAGCACCAGAATGGACCTTAAGGAAATTTATAGCATTGCGCCTTCACTTTATGAGAGTAGCGGTATGAAAAAATTTGGTATTTAAATCTTTGTAGGTCAACCAAAGTTCACGAGACTTATTTTTTCAAAGAAGTTCATCTTTTTCCAAAAGATCATTGAGCACTTTCTTAAGCAACAACTCCTCAAGATGATTCTAAAGCAAAGGAGAAGCTTGCTGGATAACATCCCGCTTTCCAAGAGTTGTTGTAATACTTTTTTTGTATGTTACCAAAGTGCATTATATTCCAACACTTGAGAGCATCTTTTGTAGATTTCAAACGTTGAGATAAAATAAAAGTTGGTGAACCATTCGAGACATAATCCCAAGCCATAGCTATAACTGATTCACAAGAAGGGTCTCTAGTCCAAAATTCTTCAAATCTAAATAGATGAGTAATGTGGAAGAATCCATAGAAGTGTTTAGCAATAGAGGATTATGATCAATAGCATGCGCAGACAATTGGCGAAGCGAGAAACCTGAAAATTGATGAATCCAATTAGTAGAAGCAATACTTCTATCCAATCGCTCTTTAATATTGTGACGACCCTGTCCATTATTAGACCAAGTGAATGGATTACCAAAAAAACCTAAATCAACCATGCCGTATGAATCCATAAAAGAGTGAAAAAAAAAATCATTGGAAGAACTAGCAAACGGGCGTCCACCTTGTTTTTCCGATTGACTCAAAATCATATTGAAGTCTCCAATACACAACCAAGCCCCAGAAAAATCTTTACCCACAGTATCCAAAGAATCCTATAATTTAAATTTATGATTACTATAAGGAGAACCATATATACAAGACAATATCCAAGGTTTATGAGGAGGATCAGAGTAGCACCAAGCACTTATTGTATTTATATTGGAAGTAAAACATTCAAGGTCAACACCAAAATGCCAAGCTAACAAAAGTCCTCCTCTAGAGTTAGAAGGAGGAACATGGGATATCAAAAAGAAACCAAGTCTATTCAGTATAATAGTAGCATCATACGGCTTAGTCTTAGTTTCAGAAAGAAAAATTACATCAGGTGAATGTTTCATAACCTTTGACCGTAAACTACGAATTGCAGAGGCACGGGATATGTCTCTACAATTCCAAGTAAGGAAAATCATATCTTGGGAGGGGGCCTAGGCAGACCTGTTCCCCTAGGACTAACAACATCAGAAGAATGAACCTCCACATCATCTATAACAAAATCGCCATCAGCCTGAGTAGCTTTGCCAAAGCACCCGGTTCCTCTTAAAGCCCGATAATTCCTACGGGAGAGATCAGGATTTATAGCTTGTTAAGCAGTAATAGTCCTGGCTCCAAAAGACATGGTAGAGGAACTGCCAAAAGAAGAAATATTCCCAACAGCTTGAGAAGGGGTCATAGAAGTAGTCTGACTCGACCAAGACTGAGCCAAGGGACCTCCCTGTTCAATAGTAGAGAAAGAGCTTTCACTTATAGAAATCTGCATGCCTTGGGTGGTAAAGTGGTCACTCATAACTGAAGAGAGAGGGCTGTGCAGAAAAGCTGTAAAAGGACCCATTGTTGCAACCGAGCTCTTGAGTGAAGCCAAAAAGATAATGCAGCCATTTCCATACTGGGGAAAGAGTCATACTGGGGGACAGGAATTGGCTTTGATTTTTTCGGAGATCCTGCCGAGTCGTCACCAATGTCCACAAAACCCACCCTCTTTTTCTTATTTTTGGTCAACAATTTCAAGTCAGGGGCTAAAGGAGGGACAATAGTATTTGGGAGATGAAAAGGAGAGTGTTGAAGAGAAGGTGCAGGGGATCGAAATGGACAGATGGTAGGAGGAGGTGTTTTCGGTGGGTATGGATGGAAACGTGTGAAGTGGGTAGGTTGTTGAGTGAATTTATGGTTTGGATTTTGTTTTGGGCTAAAAGTGAAAGGTTGAGGGAATTTGATAGGCCCAACAATGGGGATATGTGGTTTGGATGAAACTAGCCTTGTTGCATTAGGAGAGTGAGGTTTAGGAAGCCCAACCGTGGAGATGGGTGAAATATTTAAGATCAACCTTGCAATATTTGAGGAATAAGATTTAGGAGACCCAACAGTAGAGAAATTGGTCTTTGATGAAACTGGCCTTGATAAGTTAGGTGATTATATTATAGGAGGCCTAACAGAAGATCGATATGGTTGACTTATTAAAAACGGGCCTCGGCACATTTGAGAAATGAAAATCAGGAGGCCCAATAGTGGTAGTGTGCTGCAAGGGAAGATACATGGGCTCTGATATTTCTTGGATATTGGTAATAGTTGAATCCATGAGATAAAATGAAGCATATCCATAATAATATTGAAGAGGAATATCTGCAGCATTGATGATAGGATACTGTAGGTTTGAATTTAAAGGATGGACATTAATGAGAGGAGCCTTACCCTTATCAATCATAGTTGTACGCGTTGCATCAAATGAAGGAGAGAAGCTGGCCTCTAATGACATGGATGAAGGAGATCCACAACACCCAGTAGAGTTTTGAAAGTGGTCCACATGTTGCTTGCCTACAGCCTTTGTTGACAAAGGGGCAGATTCTTGTGAGAAATTTGAATCTTGTACAGCAAGCTGATTCATGGGGTTTCTTGAAATTATCTGCAACCTAGTGGACTCACCACCAAGAGAGGCCGTACCAGAAGCTTCAGAATGGATACCTTGGCCCTCCAAAGACAACCCAGAACCAGAATTACTCCCTGAAGTAGTAGAAACAACCTTTGGGCTTGAAAAAGATGTTGCTTTGAGAGATATACCATATCTAGTGCTTTGAGAGATATACCATATCTAGTGCTTTGAGAGATATACCATATCTAGTGCTTTTAGAGATATACCATATCTAGTGTTAGGGTTCGAGGATGGTGGAGCAGAAAAAAAAAATTTCTTATGGCCAATTAATCTACAGAGAGTGCAATAATCTGCCAGTCTTTCATATTTAAAATTAACCCACAATGGGTCTTTACCAGGACGAGGAATGTGGAAGCCAGGGATTAAAGGTTTCGAGGTGTTGAGATCAACCTTAATCCTTAAGTGCTGCCTACAAATAAAACCCATAGTGGAACAATTTTCCACTTCCAGCAAAGAACCAAGAGCTTTACCAATCATGATTGCATTACGCGTAGTAATATTTTGCATAGGAAGACCATGAATTTGTACCCAAAATGGACAGAAGGCAAGCACAATTTCGTTAATGGCTAAAACAGGAGACCAAGGATGAAGAAGAAGAAGAGAACCTCTAATATTCCATGGTCCTTGCTGAAGAATACGCTCCATGTGACACTTTTGTGAAACAGCAAATACAAACAGATTTGGAGCCATGACTTCCACAGCCAAGGGGGCAGCAAAACTCCAGGCTAAGGCTATAGTAGACCTAACCAGTTGTGAATTAACAGGTTTCAATGTGAGTAACCTACCCAGGATTGCAAACGCTTCTTGGTGAGGTGGAGCTTCCTCCAAAACTTCAAGCTGCTCCAGATTGTCCCAGCCCAAAGCAGCTGTTTCTTCAATAAGGATTTGAAGATCATCTTGAGAGATTTGGTTATCAGCCATAATAAGGAACCCAAGCAGACCAACGACTAAGATGTGAAGATGATGAAAACCTGTAAAGAGATCTTTGAGCGCACAGAAAATAAAAAGACCAGAGTCTTTTTCGAAGAGTCTCTCCAAGGAGAGAAATAGGGAGCTCACCTAGAGAGCTATTCTATTTAGCAAATCATAGTTAGAAGTGTATTTTTTGATTAATCCTTTCTTATTGTAAACAGAAAACCAATTGCTTATGATAATTGAGCATAAACAGAGAATAATCAGCTTCAGTAGAAGCCATGCATGCAGGAAACCAATTTCAAGAAGGCGTGTGCTTAATTAGACTTGCAAACTAGGCTCCAAGAGCCTGTTTTGAAGTCTATAAATTACTTTTTGTAACTTATAAATATGAATTGGAAATTGAACCATATAAACTAATTCAAAGAGAAACTCATGTAAAAATGCATTTGAATGTAACCATCGAAAACAGCCAACGAGAAACCAAGCCGAATCCTCTAGGGTTTTGAGTACTCGACTATAAGTATCCCCAAAAGGCTATTGAGCGAAGCCTTTAGCTGACAAACCTGCCATGTAACAATCAAAAATACCATTCACATGACGCTTTAACTTAAAAACCCACTTATACCAAACAATATTCGTGAAGGAAGGAAGAACCAAAACTCATAAATATCACTATTTTTTAAAAATATAAATAAATAAAAAGACACTTTTACTAGCCCATATTTGGCTCACATTTTAAATAAGTGCTGATATAAATTATTTTTAATTTTCCTGAACTCCAATAATTTGGGTCTTTAAAATAGTGTCATATATGTTTAATTTTAATTGGAACTTTGTCGTAAGCGCGAATAAATATATTGGCACATGCTAAAGAATAAATAAATAATTGGGCGCTTTATTAAAGGCACCAATAAATTTATTGTATGCTTGTCATGTCACTTCCTATCAAATAAACCCAACCAATCATTTGCAAGAAAGAATTTCATCACGCCAAAGCCCATGACTAATCATTGACCACCCTATGATCAAGAGCAGGTTATCTTCAAACAGAATGTAAATCTTCAAGGGTGTTCAAATCTCTACCATCACTTATATATTGAGATTTTAGCAAGAGGGTATAACTTTTCTTTGGGATTTTCTTCATCATCTTTCTTCCAACATGTAATCAAAAGAAAATTTCAAACAAAAAGCTAATTAGAATGAAAAGAAGTAGAAAAATATATATCTGCATACTCAAATTGAAAGTAGGTTTATATTTTAGACTTGGGAGTGGGATGTGTTTGGTAAATGATTTTGAGCGGATAAACGATGAAGGAATTGATTGATGTGATATAAAATAAAAAATAATAACTTCAACTAAGTCGTGATGTAAAGTGTGTGTTTTGCACACTCCAATAAGAAGAAGACATCTCACTTGAAACACTAAAAAAATAATAACACATTTCACACCAATTAATTTTACTTCTTTGGACAAAGTATTTCATTGATTAAATCACCGGGACCACCGTCTTGGTTTGTTTTGGAGAATCTAATGTTGAGGCTCAGAGATGGTTGTAGGCATTGGGTTAGATTGAATGCAAAAGTCCGTAGGTATCTTCATCTCCACTGTACTCTTTTAAAAAAAAAGGGTAAATGATTTGCCAAACATAACTTAATTACTTCCTGAATGAACCAAACATATGAAACAACATGAGGGAGACAGACTTCTTAATTTCTTGAACATATCTCAATATCCTACATGAAAAGGCACATTAACTTTTATATCCTATAAAGACAGTTAAATTAAAATCTAATAAAATTCATTATAAATTCAATGTTGATTTTAGAAACCACCTATAAATGTAGGAAATTGGATGTGAAAATGGGAGTATGTGTAGCAAACACCAAATTTTACTGTTCTATAGTTTACTTGGAAAACTATATAGTAAAAAAAACATGTAAAATAATTCATGCATGTTTTGTCACATGAGGGGAATCCTGTGTGGCAGATGATTATAAAATTTAATTTAATGTTCCACTATATATGGAGTTACCCCACATACAAGTAAAAAAAAACACATGTAAAACCCAATAAATCAAGAGATGGATCTGATCATCTTCTGTATATAGGGAAACGCAATAATTTGCAGAACTTTGAAAAGCTAATGCCAATTATTAACATGCTTTATTCATTGTTGATTGATTTGTTTGCTTATAAAATCTCTTATTCATCCAAAAAAAAAAAAAAATTATTATTAACATGCTTTTCTTTCTATCTTTCTTTTTTCGTTTTTAAGATGGGAAAAATTATATTTAATTCTTAGGTATTGATTTCATTTTAATTTAGTTTTCGGGTTTTCAATTTTGAGAATACTGTGTTTTGTCTCAATTTAAAATGAGTAGATCTTTTTAGTAAATTGTTATACGATTGTGTCAGTGAAAAAATCAACATTTTTTTTTACAAGTATTGATCAAATAACTATTTTTACGGTCACATCATCAAGTTGTATGTCAGTCATATAATGGTTTACTAAATGCATTACTCGTTTAAATTAAATAGGTCACTCTATTACTTAATTTACTGTTAAAGTAAATGGTTTCTCATCTGGTACTTGTATTTCATTTGACACATCAGTGTTTATGTCAGCATTCGATGCAATGCCATATCAACAAGTGCTAAGTCATTTGTAGAAAAAAAAAAAAAAATGACCCTAAATAACTAATCGATCTAACGTGTAAAATTTAGAGAAATGTAAAACCTGAGAACCTAAGATATGGGCCCCAAAAGTTTTATTGAATATATATACACACTTTTTACCTCCCAAAGTTTCACCTTATTTTCAATTTAACTTCTAATGTTTAAAAATTGGCAATGACCTCAACAATGTATCAAAAACTTGTAATGTGACCCATTCATTAGACATTTCCGCCTAAACTTTAAAAACTAGAAATGTCAGATATCAAGTTTAAAAAGTTTACAATGTCACACATTTGTTAGGATTTTCTATTAAATCGTAATAGAGCCCCCCTCACATGCGCCCAATGTGCTACTTTTGCCCATATGTTCCGGTTATACCCCTTGTCTTTATGAAACCAAATTAAGAAACAATACGTGGTCTCAACTTAACACAAAGCCGGGAAACAAACAAAATAACTTATCACTTTACTTTTTTTTTTTTTGAAGAAAATACATTTATCCCCCGAACTATCAATTCATTTGCACTTTCACCTTCAATGTTTAAAACGTAACACTTTACCCCCCAAAATTTTCAAATTGTTGCAATTCGACCATTCTGACTTCTTTTTTTTTTTTTTTTTTTTCTTCCCAAAATGCCTACATCCTAAGTTTAAAAAAAAAAATGTAATTTTTTTTATATAAAAAAAAAAAAACATATTTTATTTTTTAAAAAAAAAAATCCAAAAACAAAAAACCAAAAAAAAAAACAAAACAAAAAAGAAGATGAAAAATGCTGGGGTGGCCGGCCACCCCGTTTGGCCACCCCCAGGCCGGCCATCTGGGGGTGGTTCGGCCGCCCCTTGGGCCAAACCATCAAAAAAAACATTTTAGGGTTTGGCCCTAGGGGGTGGCCGAACCACTTCCTTGGACCCTATGGGTGGTTTGGCCACCCCAACATATTTCTTCTTTTCTTTTCTTTTTTTTTTTTTTTTTTTGGTTTTTTGTAAAATAAAAAATAAAAAATAAAATATGTGATGGGGGCATTTTGAACCAAAAAAAAAAAAAAAAAAAAAAAAAAAAAAAGGGTCAGAATGGTTGAATTGCAACAATTTGAAAGTTTAGGAGGTCAAGTGTCACGTTTTAAACATTGGAGATAAAAGTGCAAATGGGTGGATAGTTTAGGGGGTAAAAGTGCAAGTGCCACGTTTTTTTTTTTTTTTTTTTCTTTTCTCGCTCTCCATTTTCAGATGGCATACTTAGGGGTGTAAACGAGCCGAGCTTGAGTGAGCTTCCCTTGTTTGGGCTCGGCTTGTTTAAATTTTACTTGAGCTCGAGCTTGAGTCGAGCTTAAGAACGAGCCAAAAAATCGAGTTCGAGCTCATAATAAGTCTAGCCAAGCCGAGCCAGTTCACAAGCTGGCTCTTATATTTAATTTAATTTATTTATTTTTATTATAAATTTAAACTTTAAGTACTCTTAAACGGCTCAAGAAGTCAGCTTGCATTTGCTTAGTTTGGCTAACGGACTATGGAGCTCGAGTCAATATAACAAGGCACTTGGTTTTGAAGAAAGAGGATATGCATCATTTTTATAATAAAATGATGCTATTAAAAAAAAAAAAAATCATCAATTTTCAATATTAATATAATGAATTATGTGAATAACTACCAATTCGAACCTTATACGATATGCTTACGAGCTAAGTCGAGTCGAGCCAAGCTTATGCAAGGAGAGTCAGAGCTCGCTTGCGAGCGGCTTGCTCTCTTAACAGCCCTAAGCATACTCCCTTAGAGAAACGGTTTTGGCTGCCCACTATGGGAATCATAGAATATATTTCTACCTTTCAACAGCATCAAAAAGCCCCAAAAGTTGAAACCCATAATTTCATAACCAAATCCGTCACACAATAATCAACATAAAAAGTTAAAGAAAACCTAATATTTTCAAAATTGCAGAAAAGTAAAGTGCAAAATTTTGAAAAAACCCAAAGACCGGACATTAATTTACAACAGGAAAAAGTATACTTTAACTCCATCTCCATGAACTATCATCAATTTTGCATTTACACTTTCAAACTTTAAAAAGTAATATCGAAGTCCCATGTACTGCTATTGCATGTCAAATTAAACAATTTTTCATTTTTCTCTCAAAAATGCCATTGAAGTCATTAAAAAACTAAAATAAAAAAATAGCTATTTGAAAAAAAAAAAAAAAAAAAAACTGAAGGGTTAACATGAAAAAGGCCTCCCTTCTTGGTCTTTTTAGGTTTTTTTTTTTTAAAAAAATTATTATTATTATTATTATTTAAATTTATGGGTATTTTGGGGAGAAAAATGAAAAATGTCTAATTTGACATGCGGTGGTAGTAGGGGTGCAAATGTGGGCGGGTAATAACCGCTAACTGCACTAACGCTAACCGTACTAGCTGCTAACCACTTTTTAAGACGGTTAGGAAAAACCGCTAATTGCTTAGGTAGTTACGGTTAGTTATTTTAGGTTTTTTAAAACTGATAACCGTTTACCGCTAACCGCCTATATATACCAAACGATGTATTTTTTGTGTTTAAAATTTTTAATATATATAAAAATGTATAAAAATATAGAAATGATGTTATATGTAGTATGATATTATCGTATTACTATAAAAACGACATCGTTTTTTTAAAAAATATATATATTTTTAATTCTTTTTAAATTTTAGGGAAACTTCACTTTAAACTCCTGAACTACCACAAGTTTTGAGAAGACCCCCATAAATTTCAAAAACTATCAATTTTATCTCCTGAATTTTTAATTTGATGAAATTTACCCACTTCTGTCAATTTTTAAACGTTAAAAGTGAAAAAATGACCATTATACCCCTAACTTTTTTTATAGAATTTTAAATTTACCTTTAATTTCAAATTAAAAATAATAATAAAATTATTATAAAAAAAAAACATCACAAGGTGACCATGGACCACCTTGTGACCTTTTTTTTTTTTTCAAAATTTGTTTTTTCATTTTTTTCAATTTTTAATTTAAGAAAAAAAATCGAAGGGTAATTTTATCTTTTTAGGGTTTTTCGTTAGGGTTTAACGGTAAAAATTGACAAAGGGGGTAAATTGCATCAAATTGAAAGTTTGAAGGGTGAAATTGAGAGTTTTTAAAATTTATTGGGATTTTCTCGAAATGCACGATAGTTCAGGAGTCTTTTATGAAGTTTTGGCCAAAAAAATTTTCTTTTAAAGAGCGGTTAGCGATTATTAAAGTTATTAACCGCTAACCGCCGGTTAACCGCCTATGTGATTATGATTAGCAATTTTGCCAATAATTGCTAACCGTAACTGCATTTTCGCCCCTAGGTGGTAGTATGAGAAATTCCAATGTCACTTTTTAAAGCTTGGAGGTGTAAGTGCAAAATAAATAATAGTTCATGGGACTAAAGCGTTCCCTTTACTAAATACAAAACACATAACATCATAAATGATTAATCGTCACACGTAAACGACACGCCTAAAGTATTGAACTTAAAGTACCAAATTTTTACACTAAAGACGGAAAATAGTTAATTACCTGGTGATCAACTTTGTCACAAATAATATCTCATTATATTGTTGCAAATCGAAAAGTAAAATGAACGGCAAATCACAAGTCGAACGAGATGTTAGGGTTCGTCGAGGTCACAAGAGCTCAAAATGACTTGAAAGGGAAAAAGTCTCCAAGCTGGTTGTCTTTTATTTGCATTTTTTTGTGTTGTATGGGTTAAGGGCATTTATGACTTTTAGACATGAACAAAAGGGGTATAATGGGAACAAAACCAGAAAAATAGCACACGTGAGGTGGCCTTGGTTAGGATTTAAAAGAAAAATTCTAATGGAAATGTGACATTACAAGCTTTTTAAACTTTGGTACCTGACAGACATTAGAGTTTTTGAAGTTTAAAACTGCAATCGTTTTTTTTTTATTATTATTTTGTAAATAAGGGAAACCAGGGCAAGGGAATGAGTAAGTGAAGTTTCTCTTAAAAGAATTAATGCAGGCACCTTAGTTTTTCTAGTTTTGTTTGTAATAATAATAATAATTATTATTATTGTAATTATTTGTTCCTTTTATCATGGACGTTAATTCATTGTTAGTCATAGGAAATACTCAATTCGATCATCACCAACAATAAGGTGGAAAAATAGTAATATAATTAAGTAGGTCTCCAACAGCTTGCGGATTATCAAAACAAACAAATTGAACAAAAATAACAACATCTATATATCTATATATATGATCACCATAACACTTTATTATTTTGAAACATGTAGGCTTTTTATAAAAGCACTTCATTCACCAAATTGTTTAGGTTAATGGATGAAGATCCATGTGGACCACTGGCCTCCTCGGCCAATTTCTTCCACTCCATGGCCTTTTTCTTCATTTTCTTACCTTTGTCTCCCTCCATCAGCTCTCTCACAATCTTCTCAACTTCATCTCTATTGGCACGACTACGAATCTCCATGCCAATGCCCCATTCATTGCAAGTATACTTGGAGTTTGTTTGCTGATCCCCAAAGAATGGCCAACAAAGCATTGGCACTCCTGCGGTCACACTTTCAATCGTTGAATTCCACCCGCAATGAGTTAAGAATCCTCCAATTGAGGGGTGGTTCAGCACTTCCTCTTGAGGGCACCAACTAGCTATTAGACCTCTCTCTTTTGTTTCTACATGGAACTCTGGCGGCATAATCGCTGATTCACCGATTACTAAATCTGGTCTAATTACCCACAAGAAAGAGTGCTTGCTATTTGCAAGTCCCCAACCAAACTCAGTGAGCTGTTGTGGTGTCATGACGGTTATGCTACCAAAATTTACATATAAAACTGAGTTGGGTGCCTTGGAGTTGAGCCAATGAAGGCACTCAGTTTCTTCTACCCATAAATTATACCCAATTGATTTCAAATGGTCATTGTGTGAGTGATCGAGCAGGAGTTGGAGAGGGCCAATGACATATAACCGAGGAAACATGGGGTAGAGAGCATCCAAAACTTCATGCTCTAACGCATCAACTGTCTGAACAATGATTGCTGCAGCTTTGGGAGCTCTCTCTACTGCTTCAACGATAAATTTGAACATAACATCATTGGGATCTGTGGTTTGAATAAGGCTCGGGAGATCCCTCAGTCGGATATCTCTCATGCCTGGAATCCAGTCTATAACTGTGTCTAGATATCCATTTGTGAGATAGCTCTCATCTGCAAAAACAAATAATGTTTTCTAGGTCAACAAAATGCAATTAAGGCTCCGTTTGTTTCGACGTAAAATGTTTTTTAATGAAAACTATTTTCAGTGAAGAAAAATGAGAGAACTGCAAGAGATAGTGCTTGTGCGAGAATGTGAAACTCAAACTCGAAAAATGGTTTACGCTTTTATAAAAGGAAAATCATTTTACGAAAATTAAAGGAAGTTTTGTGGTCAATGAAAAATATTTTTTTTTTATCACAATTTTTATTGTACTAAATACTAGAAAATAAGAAAAATGTTTTATAGAAAACCTTTTATATTAAAACAATAAGAGACTACAAAAAAAGGAATTTGAAGATTTCTGTAGGGTATTGCTGTTTTTGTTATACCTTTTAGTGGCGTGAAGCCTTTGTCCCTGAGATGAGAAAAATGCATAAAAGCCATTAAGCTGCAAGCAGAGACAGTGAAGAGCATTGCAATAGGGATTCCAAGTTCATGAGCAGCGGTAATAGTAAATGCCGTGAAACCATCGGAAACAATACAAGTCACCGGAGGATTGTTTTCAGTGTTGTGGAGTTTCCGGAGCAAGTCAGAAAAAGGAGCTAAGAAGTTCTTCATAACGGAATCGCAAAGGGAAGCGACGTCCTGGCTGGCATTGGGATCTGACGGAGGGAGGCTGTCGGGAATGGTGACGAATCGGAAGTCAGGGAGACCATCCAAGGAGTTGGAGCCTCTCGATCTCAGAAAACGTTGGTGGTTGAACTCGGTGTTCACAAAGGTTATGTGAAAGCCTTTGCGGTGGAGAAGCTTTGAAAATTTGAGCATGGCCTTTATGTGGCTTTGGAAAGGGGCTGCAACGCAAACTGCATGAGGCTTTTGATCAGCTGCTACCGTCTCGGACACCATTTCTTTCTTTCTTTCTCTTGCAAAATGATGCAATCTACTGGATTATAAATAGACCTATTTGATGACCATGACAATTTTGGCTTAGAATGTCATCTTCCCACTTGGCATATAACGCACGTTCTAGATTTACGACAAATGCACCGTCACCGAACCGGTGGCTGGTCCTAGAAATTTATCTATTTGGACTTTTTGACTTGAAATTCTGTCTACAAAATAATTGAAACTATATCTTGTTTCTGCCCCTTTATTATAATTTTTTGGACTTCTCATTGTACTTAAGTCTTCCTAGAGTTTTTCAGGCCCTCTAAAATGTAACGTGACTTTTAAAATTATTATTAAATTTGAGATGATTGTTATTAAATTTTTATCTATCGGTGATTTTAAAATGCACATCATATATCGGAGGACTCTAAGAAAACTTATTACATTAGTCCATGTTCACAGTGGCGGAGCCAGCCATTTTATATTGGGGGTGCCGCTAAATATTTGTTGGCGTCTTAAAAAAATTTTTCACTCTAAAAATTTGGTAATTCACACAATATATGCATCATAAAAAATATTTATAAAGGTTCATAAATATGTGCTCAAATTGATATATTAGAAATGTAATATGTCGATATTATATCAAAAAGATAGAAATTAAAAAAAAAAAAAAAAAAAAAAAAGTGTCTAGAATTTTTTGAGGGTGCCATGGGTTAAAACAATTTTTTGAAGGTGCCGTTAGTTAAAACAAAAAAGAATTTTGAGGGTAAAAAGAATAGAATTTTTTGTAAAAAGAAAAATTTTCTTTATTTTTTATTTTGAGGGTGCCATGGGTTAAAAAAAAAAAAAAAAAAAAAAATTAAAATCCACGGCACCCCCCAACTACATGTTCATTTATGAAACTAATTCTATTTCGGTTGATTGATGTGTTGTAAGTAACTTCTCATATCAACAACTACTTTAAAAAATAGATGGAAGAAGTCACTTTAAACATACAACGTCAATCAATATAAAATGAGTGTGATAAATAGGAGAGAAGACTAGCATTATTATGAAATTTGCATTGGCGAGATGATGTTAATTTTTTAACTTACTTATTTTTTTCTTATCAGCCACTTAAAAAAATTGTAATGGTACATACTCAACTCTCATTTCGCTCCTATACACCTAGGTTGATGTAGCAGTACCCAAGAGTTATTGAATCAGTCTTTATTGAAAAATAAAAATAAATATTTTAAGATCTGATAGGCATTCTCACATCATCCCAATTACATGAAGAGTGAGAGTTAAGTAGTTAACATTATTCTTCAACATATATCACGTTGGCAGTATAAAATAAATGTTATAAGCAGGTGGGAAGAATACAATAATTAATAATAATAATAATAATAATAATAAAAGGGTTAGTTCAACCACCGTTTTTTTTTTTCTTTTTTCTTTTTAGGACGGAACTGAAGAGGACAAAATTCAAATCAGAATTGGAATTGCAAAAAGATACGAAAGCAAGAATTAAAGAAGCCAAGTTATACATTTTAACATTAAAGAAGCCAGCTCTGACATGATAATCTTACTTTTTTTTAACTATTGCGTGTATCTTCCTCGAATATCCGGCACTCGTCATAAGCAAGAAACAATAGAATGCAGCCAAACTTTGTGCACCCAAAAAAATCAATTGGATATGCTTGTTGTAACGGTAGATAAAAGGCAATAATTGATTAAAGTAATTAATCCTTTCTTATTGTAAACAGAAATAATTGAGCATAAACATAGAATAATCAGCTTCAGTAGAAGCCATGCAGTAAACCAATTTCAAGAAGGCGTGTGCGTAATTAGACTTGCAAACTAGGCTCCAAGAGCCTGTTTTGAACTCTATAAATCACTTTTTGTAACTTATAAATATGATTTGGAAATTGAACCATATAAACTAATTCAAAGAGAAACTCACGTAAAAATGCATTTGAATGTAACCACCGAAAACAGCCAACGAGAAACCAAGCCAAATCGTCTAGGGTTTGAGTACTCGACCATAAGTATCCCCAAAAGGCTATTGAGCAAAGCCTTTAGCCAACAAACTTGCCATGCAACAATCAAAAATACCATTCACACGACGCTTTAACTTAAAAACCCACTTATACCCAACAATATTTGTGAAGGAAAGAAAAATTAAAACTCAAAAATATCATTATTTTAAAAAATAAAAATAAATAAAAGAACACTTTTATTGGCCCATATTTTGCTCACATTTTAAATAAGCGCTGATATAAATTATTTTTAATTTTCCTTAACTCCAATAATTTGGGTCTTTAAATATATGTTTAACTTTAATAGGGACTTTGTGGCAAGCGGCGAATAAATATATTAGCACATACTAAAAATTAAATTAATAAATGGACACTTTATTAAAGGCACCAATAAATTTATTTTATGGTTGTCATGTCACTTGCTATCAAATCGACCCAACCAATCATTTGCAAGTAAGAATTTCACGCCAAAACCCATAAGTAATCATTGACCACCCGACGATCAAGAGCAGGTTTTCTTCAAAGAGCAAATAAATCTTCAAGAGCAGGTTTTATATGTTGAAATTTTAGCAAGAGGGTACTACTTTTCTTTGGGATTTTCGTCATCATCTTCGTCATCTTTCTTCCAACATGTAATCAATAGAAAATTTCAAACAAAAAGCTAAGAATGAAAAGAAGTAGAAGAATGATGTGTTTGGTAAATGATTTTGAGCGGATAAACGATGAAAGAATTGATTAATGTGATGTAAGATAAAAAAAAAATAACTTCAATTAGGTCGTGATGTAAATTGTGTGTTTTGCACACTCCAATAAAAAGAAGATATCTCACTTAAAACACTAAAAAAATAATTACATATTTCACACCAATTAATTTTACTTCTTTTGACAAAGTATTTCATTGATAAAATCATCGGGACCACCGTCTTAATTAGTTTGTTTTGGAGAATCTAATGTTGGGGCTCGGAGATGGTTGTGGGCATTGGGTTAGATTGAATGGAAAAGTCCATATGTATTTTCATCTCTACTGTACTCTTTAAAAAAAAAAAAAAAAAAAAAAAAAAAAAAAAAGGTAAATGATTTGCTAAACATAACCTAATTACTTCCTGAATGAACCAAACATATGAAACAACATGAGGGAGACAGACTTCTTAATTTCTTTGAACATATCTCAATATCCTACATGAAAAGGCATATTAACTTTTATATCCTATAAAGGTATTTAGAGATTGTCTAATATTTCCTTGCATCCCCTTTTCATCTTTTACAACAAATAAAAAGAGAAGAAAGCTCCACCTGTATTTGAAACAGTAAAAACTTTATGTAAAATAATGTAATATAAACCTCCAATAAGTTTAAGCCGTCTACAACTACATAAGATGGCACATTTAATAATTGAAAATCTCTTAGAAATGAAATAAATCAATTGATGCATTCCAAGTTCAGTTCGAACGAGACTTGGAACGAGATGATCCAGAAAGGCTCATCCCAAGTTAGAACTAATAAATGACGTAGTTAGAACTGATTGCGGCAAATTTTTGTAAATCAACTTTCTTTTAGTTTTTTTTGTTATTTGGATTAAGAGTCTAGGTAGCATAAATATAGGTTATGATCGTCTAGAGCCTCGGGTGTATTTTGAATTTTGATTAGTTATCAATAAGAAACACTTGAGGAGTGGTTTATTATTTGTTTGCCTCAATTCTATGATTGGTTCTTCATTCTTGGTTTTAGGAAGAGTTATAAACACTAGTACGTATTTGTTAATTCTGCAAAACCACCATGCCTTGCTGCATCAGCAATATAGATGGCTTTTAAAGATACAGTTAAATTAAAATCTAATAAAAATTCATTATAAATTTAATTATGATTTTAAAAGCTACCTATAGATGTAGGAAATTGGATGCGGAGATGGGAGTATGTGTAGCAAACACCAAATTTTAATGTTCTATAGTTTACTTGGAAAACTATATAGTAAAAAAACATGTAAAATAATTCATGCATGTTTTGTCACATGAGGGAAATCCTGTGTGCAGATGATTATAAAATTTAATTTAATGTTCCACCATATATGGAGTTACCCCACATACATGTAAAAAAAAAACACATGTAAAACCCAGTAAATCAAGAGATGGATCTGATCATCTTCTGTATATAGGGAAACGCAATAATTTGCAGAACTTTGAAAAGCTAATGCCAATTATTAACATGCTTTTCATTCTTTCTTTCTTTCTTTCTTCGTTTTTAAGATGGGAAAAATTATATTTAATTCTTAGGTTTTGATTTTATTTTAATTTAGTTTTCGGGTTTTCAATTTTGAGAATACAGTGTTTTGTCTCAATTTAAATTGAGTAAATCTTTTTAGTAAATTGTTATACGATCATGTCAGTGGAAAAATCAACATTTTTTTTTGCAAGTGCTGATCCAATAACTATTTTTACGGTCACATTATCAAGTTATATGTCAGTCATATAATGAAACTAAATGCATTACTCGTTTAAAATAGGTCACTCTATTACTTAATTTACTGTTGAAGTCAATGGTTTCTCATCTGGTACTTGTATTTCATTTGACACATCAGTGTTTATGTCTGCATTCGATGCAATGCCATGTCAATAAGTGCTAAGTCATTTGTAGAAAAAGAAATGACGAAGATATGGGCTCCAAAAGTTTTATATATATATATATATATATATATATATATATATATATATATACTTTTTACCTACCAAAGTTTCACCTTATTTTCAATTTAGCTTCTAATGTTTAAAAATTGGCAATGATCTCAACAATTTTTTTTTTTTTTTTTTTTCATGCTCTCCATTTTCAGATGGCATACCCACTTAGAGAAACGGTTTTGGCTGCCCACTATGGGAACCATAGAATATATTTCTACCTTTCAGCAGCATCAAGAAGCCCCAAAAGTTGAAACCCATAATTTCATAACCAAATCCGTCACACAACAATCAACAAAAAAAGTTAAAAGAAAACCCTAATATTTTCAAAATTACATAAATTTATAAAAGGGAAAAGTAGACTTTAACTCCATCTCCATGAACTATTATCAATTTTGCAATTACACTTCTAAACTTTAAAAATTAACATCCAAGCCTCATGTACTACTATTGCATGTCAAATTAAACAATTTTTCATTTTTCTCTCTAAAATACCATTGAAGTTATTAAATAACTAAAATTAAAAAATATATAAAAAGCTATTTGAAAAGAAAAAAAAAAAAAAATTAAGGGGGTTAAACATGAAAAACCCTATTTTTTTTATTTTTTTTTTATTTTAACTTTATGGGTATTTTTGGGAGACAAAGGAAAAATGTCTAATTTGACATGCAGTGGTAGTAGGGATGCAAAAGTGGGCAGATAATAACCGCCCGCTAACCGCTAACCAACTTTGAAGGGAAAAACTGTTAACCGCCTAGGTAATTATGGTTAGCTATTTTAGGTTTTTTCAAAACCGATAACTATTTATCGCTAACCGCCTATATATATATATATATGAAACTACGTATTTTTTGTGTTTAAAATTTTTAATATATATAAAAATGTATAAAAATCTAGAAATGATGTCGTATATAGTATGATATTATCGTATTACTATAAAAACGACATCGTTTTTTTTAAAAAAAATATTTTTTTAATTTTTAAAAAATTTTGGGGAAACATCACTTTAAACTCCTAAACTACAACACGTTTTGAGAAAACCCCCATAAATTTCAAAAACTCTCAATTTCATCCCTTGAATTTTTAATTTGATGCAATTTACCCCCTTCCGTCAATTTTTAAACGTTAAAAGTGATAAAATGACCATTATACCCCTAAATTTTTTATAAAATTTTAAATTTACCCTTAATTTCAAATTAAAAATAATAATAATAAAAAATTATTATAAAAAAAAATCACAAGGTGACCACGGGCCACCTTGTGACCATTTTTTTTAAAAAAAAAAAATCGAAGGGTAATTTTATCTTTTTAGAGTTTTCCGCTAGGGTTTAACGGTAAAAATTGACCAAGGGGGTAAATTGCATCAAATTGAAAGTTTGAGGGGTGAAATTAAGAGTTTTTGAAATTTATGAAGGTCTTCTCAAAACGCTCGATAGTTTAGAGTCTTTTATGAAGTTTTGCCCTAAAAATTTTCTTTTAATGAACGGTTAGCAATTCTTAGAATTACTAACCACTAACCACTGGTTAACCGCCTAGGGGATTAAGATTAGTAATTTAGCCAATAACTATTGACCGTAACCGCATTTTCACCTCTAGGTGGTAGTATGAGAGGCTCCAATGTCACTTTTTAAAGTTTGGAAGTGTAAGTGTAAAAATAAGTAATAGTTCATGGGACTAAAGTGTTCCCTTTACTAAATACAAAACACATAACATCATAAAGGATCAATCGTCACAAGTAAATGACACGCCTAAAGTATCGAACTTAAAGTACTAAATTTTTACACTAAAGAAGGAAAATAGTTCATTACTTGGTGATCAACTTTGTCACGAAGAATATCTCATTATATTGTTGCAAATCGAAAAGTAAAACGTACGGCAAATCACAAGTCGAACAAGATGTTAGGGTTCGTCAAGGTCACAGGAGTTCAAAATGACTTTAAAGGGAAAAAGTATCCGAGCTTGTTGTCTTTTATTTGCATTTTCTGTGTTGAAATATCGAGACAATATAGGTTAAGGGCATTTATGACTTTTAGACAGAGGGCGTCCAGAACGGACATGGTCTGAAAGAAGGTTGGGCATGGATTGCAAGGTTCTTGAACACTCTTCCTGCTAATCGATATACGGGTGTTGCTCTGTATGCATTCCTGGAAGTAAGTCAAGTCGGTATAGAAACATAATGCACTTTCACAACATAATATTTGAAACCTTCGAGGTTAAAAAATTGCATGTTTCCACAGATGGCAGGCTTTGCTCTCTTCAGAAAATACAAATCTCAATTCATGAAAAACCTTAGCATCATCTCTAACGACTTTCTGGAAGCACTGAAAGCACGTGAAGAGCTTGGGTTAAGGGCAACCGTCGTCAGGATCCAATCCTACATGGAAGACAAAAGGTTCCTCGAGGAGCCAGAGGGAAGGGGTTTGCAAGGTTCTTTGCTATCAAGTGTTCTGGTGTGAGAGCAAGCCGGGAATGGAGGATGAAAACAAGGGATTTGATTTGATTTGATTTTCAAGAACTACATGTTGTATATGTATTAGCCATTTTTCTGATTTGATTTGAGTTTTAATAAGAGAATGTGTCGTTTGAAGTTGCAAAGTATTTTGTATGTGGACCAATGTGCTTGTGAAATTTGTTAAGAAAGGTTGTGTAGATGAGTCAAATTGTTTTGATGAATGACTCCAGTATAGATTCAATTGAAATTGTCAGGTTCAACTCACCTACCCTGCTTACAGTTGCTGAAAAAACATTGTATGTACCAATGTTTATCAAAACAGAAACAATACAAAACAGCAAAGCCATTGTGCCACTTGAAATTGATTCAATTATGCGACGTGAAAGCCATTGTGTGACTTGAAATTGATTCAGTTCTCATTTTATGTACCAATGTCCCAAACAAAGAAGAATTATTGGAAAATTATCAATCATTGTTCCAGTTCCCTGGCTGGAGTTTACTACTAATAAGATCAAAACGTTTATTGCATGCTTCAACAGGCACATGAGAGAATTCCTCTGAAATAATTAGTGCTGAAATAATACAATTTACTAAATTTTGCAGACATCTTTTAAGGTTTACCTTCAATTCTAGTACATGGATTTTTTTTCTTTCAAAAAGCATTAATAATATTTCCGTAACCAAGATGTGACATAGATTTGATAAAACGAGGACATTCCTCCAAAATCAGGCCACATTGGCGCATGTCTGCTAATACTCATATTTAGGCACCCCATAATTTATCAATGTGTATATTTTTATTTTTTTAATGGTTCCGTAACCAAGATGTGACATAGATTTGATGAAATGAGGACATTCCTCCAAAATCAGGCCACATTGGCGCATGTCTGCCAATACTCATATTTAGGTACCCCATAATTTATCAATGTGTATATTTTTATTTTTTTAATGGATAAGCCACACCCCCCCCCCTACAAAAAAAAAAGTAGGGTTATAACTATTCTTTACTCAGCGGAAAATAACACTCATTTTGAAAAAAACCCCAGTTGGCCTAGTGGTTGAGGCTTGTGGTCTTGGGGAATATCACCTCATAGATCCCATGTTCACTTCCGAGAGTGCGGTGCACGAGTCCGAGGTTTACTCTGCAGGGTTAATTCCTCGTCATAAAAATAAATAAAAATAAAAATAAAAAAATAAAAACTCATTTTGAAAAATTGAAAAATCAGAACATGCACATGGCATTGACCAGCATGTACTCTCTTACACTTGTCTTATTTCACTGTCCAACACAGGCATGACTTCTTTGTTGCTCCAAGAACAAGAACAATTCATTGCTAAACAATCCTGCAAATGCAGACTCAGTTATGTTGTCACCAGCTTTGGCTTCTCTAAAATAATGAAATAAGACATGAGTGTATGAAATAATCAATGGACAGTCAAGTCTCACTAATTAGGAGCTACCATATTTGTAGTCTACGTGCATAGGTCAGTGATATAAGACAAAAACCCCACTTTTCATGAATTTCGTTATCTTTGGTTACCTTTTAAAATGTGCTTTTGTCATAGTAAATCCATTAAGAATCGTGCATTAGGAATTAGGAGTTTTTATTAATAATAATTAGGAATTCTTATGTCTTAAAGATTAGTAGTCCTTATTAATTTTTGGGAAATTATATCTAAAATCCTTAGGTAAACGCGCTTTTTTAAAAAATTCCCTGGGTATGTTTTTTGGAAATTTAATCCTTGGGTAACTCGAAACTACTAGAAACTCCCTACCGTCAATTTTTGTTAACTTCTGTTAGTCTACTCAAAACTCACCGTTTTATCTGATTAAAATATTATTTTTTTATTAATTTAATTTAAAAAATTCAATCTTAAAATTTAAAAAAAAAAAAAAAAAAAATTTGAAGGGTGGCCAGGGGTGGCCGTGCCACCCCTGGCCACCCCCCCCCCCCCCCCCAACCCCTATGGGGTTCCACCCCCAAGTGGTTTGGGGTGGCCTGCGGGCCACCCCTTACCACCCATGGGGTGGCTCGAGCCACCCCTTGGGTGGCTTGGGGTGGCTCGCGGCCACCCCTTTCCACCCATGGGGTGGCCGCAAGCCACCCCTTGGGTGGCTTGGGGTGGCTCGCGGCCACCCCTTTCCACCCAAGGGGTGGCTCGCGACCACCCCATGGGTGGAGGGGTGGCCTGCGGGCCACCCCAAACCCCCAAGGGGGTGGCTTGCGGCCACCCCATGGGTGGAAAGGGGTGGCCGCGAGCCACCCCATGGGTGGTTTGGGGTGGCTCGCAGGCCACCCCAAACCACTTGGGGGTGGCCGCAAGCCACCCCAAGGGTGGTTCGCCCACCCCTGGGGTGGCTTGTGGCCACCCCATAGGGGTTGAGGGGGGTGGCCGGCCACCCTTGAAATTTTTTTTTTTTTTTTTTAGATTGAATTTTTTAAATTAAATTAATAAAAAAATAATATTTTAATCAGATAAAACGGTGAGTTTTGAGTAGACTAACGGAAGTTAACAAAAATTGACGGTAGAGAGTTTTCTAATAGTTTCGAGTTACCCAGGGACAAAATTTTCAAAAAAAAATACCCAAAGAGTTTTTTAAAAAAACGCGTTTACCTAAGAATTTTAGATATAATTTTCCTTAATTTTTTTATCAAGATTTTTAGTATTCGTAGGATTTGGATTTGTAGCCAATATAAAGGCATGATTTGGTGTTTGTTATCATTGTTGTTCATTAAATAAAATTTATTTTGAGAGATTCTCTTTTTTACTTGTGGATTCCATAGATTTTCCTGAAGGGTTTTAGAACGTTTGGAGTTATCGTGCAACAATTGGTTTTTACTTGTGGATTCCATAGATAACACAATTTATTTCCCACGTGGGGCTATATGAATAAAAAATTAAACAATAAGAGTTGACGAGTAAATTTAATTATTTAGTGACTGACTTATTAAATGTCACGTAAACTACGGTATCCATTTGTAGAGAACTATATGGTAGAGGAAAAAGCATGGGAACAACTTTTTTACTACAACACCTTTACAAAAATACCATGTGAATTGCTACATTAGTGTCAAAAATTTGATGAAAAATACTAAGGAATGTTTTGTTCACGTTAGGGTGGAAATCCGGAAGGAGTTGCACATTTTCTCTTTGCAATCTCTATAGAAATCCAGAAGACCCACCTTGTCGCTGAAACAATAGGCTGCAACTTGGGCATAGGTCATCTTGGTCACTTTCTCCAAGTCCTTCTGGGCTCCAGTTGAGATCTTCCCCACCAAAACCTGATTGAAGGAAACAAAGAGTTCCACATTTAATTAACTCTATCAGAAGTCTATCTATCATGCCCAAACATAACATAGTTTACTAGGCTCAAGAAGCAAGCCAATCAAGCAGACCGGCATGAGCCCCCATTAAACTGCTTCTCTCTTTAGTGATGAAAACCCCGGAATTTTGGCTCAAGATTTGAAGCACTTCAAATGCTCTTAGATAGTAAATCGTTCCCCAAAATTGTGTTATACCATGTGGACTTAAAACACTTTAACACCTATAAGAAATGTTGTGACAATCATGAAATTTCTGACCTCCCTGTTTGAGTACCATTTACAAGCTATCCACAAAATGGATAATATATACAACATCAATTAAGGAAAAGAAATGCTGTTTCCTTCCCTCCCTTCTGCAAGGAACAATTTGCTCGAAAAAACATGTAATATCTTCAAATGAGAAAGTGAGGGATCAGGTATATACATTGTCTAATGTTCAGATGTAAAACTCAAGGCCCGAGTGTTCCGTATCATGATCCATCATCATCTGACTGGTAAACCAATTGTAAAAGAATATCCATTTAAGACCAAATAATTATTTGTATCTACAGAATATTCAAACATCAACACGTTGTTGAGAGAAAGAGGGAAGAGGGGAAAGAGAGAGCAGCTCTGCGGTCAATGGTTAGGGAATGGTCATGATAACAACTTTGTGCTAGTGGTTTCATCCACTTTCTACACACAAATATGAACTTGTATGCTCTGTTTATTGTTAAGATGTCACTGGGAAAGAGGAGGTTAGAATATTACATAATTTCAGCATTTGAAGTTCACATTCCTTAGAGCTTCTAAGCAATGAAAATGATCATCATCCATCAATGTATAAAAGCCATAAGAAATGAATCAATATAACAAAACTTATTTAGTGAGAAAGAATGGAGTACATTATGTGCAGCCAATCACATGATCAATAAATTATGAACATCACAGTCCAAACCTGCACCTCATGGCTCATTTTATTGTCCATTGAAGCGTTGACGCTAAACCCACCTTGAACGTCTCAATTAAGAGAAAATTCTTTTTTTCTTTTCTTGTTAAATGTATATAAGCACTTTCATAACAGATCAATATTTCCACTTCTAAACAAGTCCATATTAACACATCCAGCAAAATGTGGAAAGAAGGGAAAGAGGAACAGTAAAATTACCTGCTCAGCAGCTCGACCACCATGGGTCATGCAAGTCATATCAAAGAGCTGCTCTTAGATATCATTGGGAACATACTGAGCAAACCCCAGTGCTGCAGTACCACGAGGAACAATAGTGACTTTAACCAAGGGTTCCGCATGTTCCAAGAACCAACCAGCAGCAGCATGACCTGACTCATGGTAAGCAACAGTACGCCACTCTAGTTTGCTTATTACCTGTGGAAAGGACAAGTAATGGTTTACATGTCTTGATACATGAACTTAGGAATGGCTCTATTGTTAGCGGTTTAGATCCGTCTTCAAATTAATGATGATGCCATCACCACTCAAAAGTCAATCACCAAATTAACTGATACCCAAATGTATAGCAACATCATCATACCAAGGTGAAAATGGTGCAATACTAGTTATTAGCAGCCACAAGAAGGATGGATGGAGGCATCAACACCCCGAGTGTTACAAAGTGTAAAAAAGTTCATGCAATATAAATTACCGATTACTATTGCAATCTATTTGAAATATGGCAAGTCACCAAAGGCAATGACTTAGACCACCCACATATCTATTAGAAACCATAAAACCGACTGAAAGAGTGCTGAAAAACAATGACCGCTTCTGATCATGAGGACCGACAAAAATTGGCGAAAATATAAAGGCAAGGAACAGTAATGGAGCAATTAAATTTTGGAACTGCTTCACCAAGTTCTCCTGGGAATTCCCATGAACACCAGAATTTGAGTCCCCTGGAACAGGACGAATAATGAAAATGCAGCTGTAGCACAAAGTAATGACTACCATGAGGCTGTACATTGAATTTTTTTTTGATAAGTAATAATCGAAATACCTGTACATTGAATTGTAGTCTTAACATCATATTTAGCTACCAATGGTGTCGTCTATAGAATAATACCCACTGCACGGCTTCAGTTCATCACATCAAATAAGTGAAAACAACGAAGTAGCCATTTATATACGAATAAAAAAAAAAATTGATTAGTTGTAGCCAAAAATCACTCATGCACCCTGGAAGATGATTGCTGGAAAATTTTAGTACTATTAAAAAAAATATTTAATGACCGTCTTGGGTCACCGTAAACTACAGGACTCCAGTTGATATTAGCCTCCAACATAAATCTTCTACTTATTCTCTATGAATAATCACCTCTCAAAAGTCGACAGCATAAAAAAAAAAAATATAACCATAAATACAAACTACCAAAGAAAATGCACATTATAATTGATCCATTTTCAACAAAAATTAACATATCACACAAAGCACTAGAACTAACAAAAACGTACCTTTCGACTCAGATTTCTGGTCATTCGCTTTGGGAATTTCCTACATGTCCTTCGGGTAGTAATTCTCATAGTCTACATTGACCAAATATATACACACACACACACACAAAAAGTTAAAGCATTACAAACGATCAAACCGAACCAACCAAAAAAAAAAAAAAAAAAAAAAAAAAAACAGATTGAAAACAAAAAACCCTCATTATCCACTTACTCTTCTTCTTGGGCGCCTGGCTCGATAAAAAGCGCCGAACCCTAGGGTTTGCGAGGACGGAGCTGAAATTCGACAAGTGCGAATTCGCAACGAGCTGCTTTCCAGCTCCAACAGATGTGACATAGCCCCTCACAAGCCCTAGCCCACCATCGGCGCGTGAGAAGCACGCATTGCCGGTCGAGGGCAAGAGCGATTCACTCGCTAACACAGCCCTCTCGGCATAGTTACTGGAAATTACATTCTGCACAGCCAAACATAAAATAAATTCAATTATTCATCTGAAAATATATAAAAAAAAAAAAAGAAGAAGAAGGAATGAATAAGGTGTTACTCTTTGGAAAGAGGAGCGAACCAAGCGAAACAGAGAGCGTCCAATTCTTGAGAAAATCATTGCGTCGACGATCGGGACATGAATTGGTTGATGTTTGTGAAGCGCGCGAGAGAGTATTGAAGCTGTTTGGTTGCTGAGAAAATTTCTGGGAGCCCGGATATTGAAATATTGATGGGTTTGTTGTGAGGGAACTGAAACGGGGAGAACAGAAAAAACATTTGATGGTTAACAGGAATTAGAGACCGCCTTGTTTTCAATGTCTTGACTCAGATTACGCAAGTACCCTTGCAATGAAAGTAGATTTGGCCCATTTCTGTGGGTTAGTTTCGTTTATCCTTTGCTGGTATGCTAAAATTGCTTTAACATGGGTTTCATGGCCGCTTTGTTTCTCAGTTCAGCCCAGTTTCATTTGGATCTTACATGTAACTGATGTAAGTATTTGAACCCCATTAGAGCATTCTTAATGGGATTAGCAAGGTAAGCTAGAAAACTCATTTTTGTTAGGGGTAAAAAAATGGTTACGGTTAACTATTATTAGTTAAAACCGCTAATCTCAATTGCCTAAGCAGTTAGTAAAATTGAATTTCAGCCCTAATTTTTGCTATTTTAGCTAGCCACTTCCCAAAAGCATCATAGCATTGTTAGCATCCTCACCAAATTTTACTCACCAAAATAACTAAAAGTACATTTTTCTCTATTTTAACTACTCATTTTTTTTATAACAACTCTAAAAGCACTCCTTGCAGCCTCACCAAAGCCATTTTTTGGTTATTTTGGTGATGAAATTAACCAAAATGGCATACATGTTCACTTTTTAGCCTCACTACTTTAACAAAAAAAAAAAAAAAGTATTGAGATGAATAGTACTCACCAAATTTAAAAAATACTATTCACTCACCTATTGATTAAAAAAATATAATTTATCTCTCCCTTTTTGCTTTTTGTTTATTGTTTCTCTCTCATTTTAAACAAATATAAAAATTAGAAAAAAAATAAATAAATTTTTGAAAAATAATATTTAAATGAAATAGTGAAAGTGGATTGTTAAAGTAGTGAGCGTGCTCTGAGTACTCTAAAAAGGTGAGTTATCAAAATAACAAAAAATATTTTGGTTATTTTTGTGAGTAAAATTTGGTGAGACTGCTAGGAATGCTCTAACAGCCTCACTATTTTAATAATCAATTTTCACTATTCTATTTAAATATTATTTTTCAAAGATTTGTTTATTTTTTCTCTAACTATTAAAGGATGAGAGAGAAACAAAAAACAAAAAGGGAAAGAGAGAGAGCGAGAGAGTGAAATTGTTTTTTTATTCAATACGAATTAAAAAAAAAAAAAATACTCACTATTAATAGTGAGCACTGTTTACTCACCATTTTTTTTCTTATTAAAATTGTGAAACTGGAAAAAGAGTTTTTAGCCACTTTTATCAAATTATCTCACCAAAATAACCAAAAAATGGTTTTGATGAGATTGCAAATAGTACTTTTATACATTAAATTCTATAAATATTTATCAACTTCATTTAAATATTATTTTTATTATTTTTTTTCCATTCTTATAGCAGTTGGAAGGTATTCTTATGAAAATCTATTCTTAAAATCGAAAGAGCCTTAGAGCATCGACAATAATAGATAAAAACAAATCATCCTTCAAAAGTACATTCTAATGCAAAGATAATAAATATTACAAATTATGGCACAAAACAAACACAGAGAAAAACGCTATGTTCTCTCTCCTCAGACCCTCCATACTCTCCCTCCAACTGCTGCCATGAAGGGAGGGAGTTTTGGCTCCCTCCTCCTCCCACTCCCCCTCTAAATCCCTTTTGTTTTTTTTAATCGACTTACAATTAGGTTTAGATTAAAGTGTGCTCTTTTAAAAACACTAAAAAAAAAAAAAAAAAAAAAACAAAACAAAACAAAAAGAAACAGTCTAAATATAGACGATAAATTACAAATACCAGAAAACAACCCAAAACCCATATGCAGCAAACCCACTAAAAGATCAAAATAAACAGTAAATATGGACAAATTATTCAAAAGAAAAATACCAGTTCAATAGTGTTATTTTCTCAGATTCTCCCTTAGAAATACCAGTTGCCGTTTGAAACATCTGCAAAAATGTCGAAGCTTTTTGGTGGTTTTTTTTTTTTTTTTTTTTTTTCTTGAGAAAGAGATGAAAAATAAGAAGCAAGGGATCTCATTTTCCCCTTTCCCATATACGAGGGAAATTTTTTTTAGACGGAAAAAGAAAAGCCTTTGGAGGGAATTTTTTTTAACCATCCACTAAAAAAGTAGGTGTTTCATTCTGAGCCATTAGATGCATTCAATGGCTCAGATTTGTAAAAAAATCCACGGCTAACCGGGAATCTTGATGAGGAACCGACCTAAAAAAAAAACCCTAACCCTAACCTAAATTTAATTGTTCCGGAGAGTATCACCTGCCGCCCTTCTCTCTCTCAGACGCTCTCGACGTCTCGCTCTCTCACCAATCAGACCGACGATTCTCTGTGCTCTCGGCGTCTCGCGCCTCGCGGCCTCGCTTCTGTGCTTTGACGCTCCGTGCTCTCCTCGCCTCTCACGGTCTGTCTCGTCTCGCCTCTCAGTTGAGGTATGTTTGGTTTTCTTTGGTTTTGTTTAGATTCAGAGGCTCTCATGGTTTTCTCGCCTCACGGTTTCTTTTGTTTTGTTTGGTTTTCAGCCCATCTTGTTGAGATTCAGAGTCTGACCTCAACGCTCTCAACCAGTGTGTAACGGTAATGCGTGTTTTTCAGTCTGGGTTTTTTCATTTAGATCGGAATGTGATTTGAAGGTTGATTTTTGTTGATGGGTAAGCCGTATTTAGGGTTTATGGGTAGCGTTCTTTTTGCCCATGTGATCACTTTTGGTTTTGTAGGTTCACTTGGTATAATGAATTTGATATCTTGATCTGTGTTTGTTTGCTTTCATTTGGGTGTGCGATTATGTGTCATTTACAAGTCTTGAAGTAACTTATTTTGAATTACTTTGTGTGTAATATGTGTAGTCTTTACCCTTTTTTCTCTGTTTTTTTTTTTTTTTTTTTTTTTCGTTTTGATTTCTCCTCCTCTGGTAGTGGCACATAGATCCCGTTTTTTTAGTTGTTTTTGGATTTCTAATATGAGTTTGATTGTTCTAAATCTGAATCTCAGATTTTTTGTGGGTTAAATCTAGGTTTTCTCATTTTTAGGGAAATATATGGGCCTTTCGTGTGAAGTGTTGTCACTTTTTAGGGATTCTTTTGTAAACAAACATCTTGTTTGCTGAACCGCATCAAATCTCTGCAAAAGCACATCTGAAGCATACAAAAGCAAAGTGCAGTAACTCCCTCTCTTGATCCTTTGATAAACCTCTGTTTCAAACAAAAAATTGTCAAAAATCCATACAAAACCCCACCAAGAAAATCATCAAGCACATAAATAAACACTATAAAAAAATAAATCATTTATTTTTGGGTGAGAGCAATTGATGGAGTGAAGAAATATTCTGCAGCAATAGTCATTTATTTTGCCATTTTTTTTTATATGCATTAACTTTTTGTGTGTATTTTTTTGTAGAAAATGGTTGTCAACACTTCACAGGGGAGACTACAGAATGAGATAGACGAAAGAAACAACGCTTTAAGGTTGACTTACAATAAGGTATTGCTAGGCTCTACAGATATTAAGTTTTGAGATTTTTGAATATTTATTTTCCTTAAGTTTATTGACGCCTGGATAATGTTGTTTGTAGATTAGATTTCTAATTGTTAGTAAGTTATTTTATTGAATTCAAAGTATACGATATATAGGATCTCCTACAATTTTTCCTTTGGGGTATGTTGACCTGCTTCCTTTATATAGTGAGTGACATGTTCTCTTTTTTTGTTAGGATTTCAGCAGCATTGAAAGACATATTTCTAGGTTGATCAGACAAATAAGTGGGACCAAAGAGATTGTCAGGTGAGGGTACCTAATTTTTATTTTTATTTTTGGCATTCATTCAATTCTTAAGTTACACACACCCAATGGTTCTTGAACCGACTATTTCACCCTCCACCTCATTTTTATTGTGGGAGTACGTATTTTTTGAGCTAGAGCTCATTGACTAGTACACCCTAAATTATATTATCACGATAAGTATGCAAATGACATCAATTTTTTCCCTTCATACTAGCCAATCACAACTTTTCTTGGGACTTGCCCTAACAGTGATATGAAGGACTTAGTTTTTGCCTGCCTTCAAGTGGATTTTTACCCTTGACTTTGGTGGACCAGATTGGCTGGTTGGAACGGTAAATTAAGTGCCAACCCCTTGGCCTTTTTGGTTTTTTTTGTTTGCATCATTCAAGACACTAAACTAATAAAGTGATTGTAACTGATCGGACTGGTTGATTTATCTTCTGTTATTCATTTGTGAAGAATGTACTTACTGCTTCAGCCTCTTAAGATAGATGAGGGATTTCTTATTTTTGAGATGATTTGATCTAGTGGCATGATTTAGGTTGGAGCCTGTATGAACTTACTACTGAGGCATTTTATGGCTTTTGGCATGATAGCTGATTGTCTTCTAAGGCTCTGTGATTGGCTCTGGTTAGCCAATCCATCATCTTTAGCTTGCATAGCTGTAGAGAAGATGAGTTTCTTTCTAAGGCTGAGCAAGTCTCATTGTTAAAGAACTCAAATTTTGGTTTCATTCATGATCTTCATTTTGGTTAAAATTCTTTGCAATAATGTAATTAATACTTCTGTATCTTTGTTTTTATCAATTTACAACTTGCAGTGAAAAGTCGCATGATATTTTTAAGATTGTCAATGATCCTCTTTGCCCTCAATCCATCAGCATTGCAGCGTTTGCAAAGAAGGTAATTTCAAGTATTTGGCCAAAGACGTGCATTTTTTTTCTTCCTTGATTTATTTGTTGTTTGTATCATAAAAGTCATGAGAATGGGAAGGATAGAGGGAAAACTTTGAAACATGCATGTTAAATATGCTTAATGTTGGAAAATATGGGATTTTATTTGGTATATGGAAATAGAGTTGAAGGACAACATTTAGAAGTTGATCTAAATACTCTGTAAGCGTACGTGCAAATCAAAACAACGGAGAAGGTAGAACTTAGAAATTAGGTTTACCATTGTATTGTAAAAGTTCTCTACCATGAACTCGCCATGGGTTTAGAAAGAGAAAAAAAATCTAACATGACTTTTATTACCATGTAAGGCCTTAACAGTTTGAGATTGTTTGACAATGGAATTTAAATAGTCATTTCCTCTTATTTTAAGAAATTAATTGGATCTAGTCTTGAGAGGCTGTTCTGCTCATATATTTTTTGTCATCATATTTGATTAGTCTTTAGACTTTCTACTATTATGCTCTGGTTTGAAATTTTGCCATTACAGGATACTTACATAAAACACTCCTTATTCAATTTTGATACAGGTTGTCTCACGCTGTGAAAGCCCTGAAAACAATGCATTTGCATGTGGCCATGTCATTGTTCTTGTTACTTCACAGGTACATCATGTTGAATTGATTGGTATTGCTAGATGTTGATTAAAGAGATCCTTCATTGGTTAATGGCTGTTGGATGCTCTTTTTAACTTTCTTTTACACATTAGGATGATATTCAAAGGTTGGAAAACCAAAGGATCCATTTCAAAACTTCAAAATATTGCTACTTTACGGACTATTTTGACTTGTTTTGTGCTTATGAGAGAAAACATGTGTACGCTCTGTAAGTTGAGAGTGATGTCAGCTTGATGCAGATGGTAGCGGTATAATTGTTATGGCGAGGGTTTGATGTGGGCACCTTTTAGGGATATCTTAATGAAACAAAGCCTAGAGGGGTTTCATGGAAGGTATTATTGTGAAATTGGAAGAAGTCCTCACATCAGGATTTAGATGTTTGTTCTTGTATTCCTATACTTCTGGAAATACACATGCCGACACATACATTGATATGACTAGTAAAGTGCACAAGTCCTCACATCAAACATTTTAATCATAGTAATCCTAATCACGAAGAAAGCTAATGCCTTTTCTTCATTTGATATGTACGTACATGCATGTTTGTAGGAAGAAATTGTGTGCTCCTTTCCTTGGAATCAGTGTTTATGCAATAATAAAGTCTTGCTATGCCAAAGTAACTCATCCATTTAGCAATATTGATTTCTAAATTTACTGAAGATATAGAGTTTTCTCTGTACAATTGCATTGATATTTGCCCATCTTTCGATTCAGGTTCCACTTGCAATGGATCTCCTTCTAGCTGAGCTCCACAGAGCTTGCATTTACACTGTTCCAAAGCACATAATGTACTCAAAGGTGACGTTTATTAACTCAAAGACGCTATTTATTAATGTTTGGTATCATTGTGCTATGGTGATTTTTATAATTATTCTTTCAAGTTTTTGACGAATCCAATAAAATAGTAAAGTGGAAAGTTTTAAATTGCTTGGCCTTCTCTCTTGTTACTGCTGCTCTTGTTTTGGATTTGGCTGTGACTGTATGGAATTTAAATTAATTTTTTTACTATTTCAGTCGGCATTTGAATCCAAAGAGGCTTATTTCAAGGCTATTGGATACAAAGAAAGTGACGGAAAGATTGAGAGCAGCGAGGACTATTTGAGACGGTTAGAGTCCTACATGAAACTGTATGGGGCTTTGATTCAGGTTTGTATCTATGATCTTATGCTTTAGACTTTTTATGTGTTGAAGTGCTTTATTTTTAGTTATAGGCAATTCACGAAAAGCAAGCTTTGTTGATATGGTACTACTATCACACCCATCTTTAGTCTCTTTATTCATGAAAACAAAAGCAGCTTATCAAGAATGACTGTTTTGGCAGACGGAAGTAGATGGCGTCCAGAACGTACATGGTCTGAAAGAAGGTTGGGCATGGATTGCAAGGTTCTTGAACACTCTTCCTGCTAATCGATATACGGGTGTTGCTCTGTATGCATTCCTGGAAGTAAGTCGAGTTGGTATAGAAACATAATGCACTTTCACAACATAATATTTGAAAACCTTTGAGGTTAAAAAATTGCATGTTTCCACAGATGGCAGGCTTTGCTCTCTTCAGAAAATACAAATCTCAATTCATGAAAATGCTTAGCATCATCTCTAACGACTTTCTGGAAGCACTGAAAGCACGTGAAGAGCCCGGGTTAAGGGCAACCATCGTCATGATCCAATCCTACATTGAAGACAAAAGGTTCCTCGAGGAGCCAGAGGGAAGGGGTCTGCAAGGTTCTTTGCTATCAAGTCTTCTGGTGCCGGGAATGGAGGATGAAAATGATGGGATTTGATTTGATTTTCAAGAACTACATGTATATTAGCCATTTTTCTGATTTGATTTGAGTTTTAATAAGAGAATGTGTCGTTTGAAGTTGCAAATTATTTTGTATGTGGACCAATGTGCTTGTGAAGTTTGTTAAGAAATGTTGTGTAAATGAGTCAAATTGTTTTGATGAATGACTCCAGTATAGATTCAATTGGAATTGTCAGGTTCAACTCACCTACCCTGCTTATAGTTGCTGAAAAAACGTTGTATGTACCAATGTTTATCAAAACAGAAACAATACAAAACAGCAAAGCCATTGTGCGACATGAAATTGATTCAGACTGTAAAATTATCAATCACTGTTCCAATTCCCTGGCTGGAGTTCACTAATAATAAGATCAAAACGTTTATTGCATGCTTCAACAGGCACATGAGAGAATTCCTCTGAAATAATTAGTGCTGAAATAATACAATTTACTAAATTTTGCAGACATCTGTTAAGGTTTACCCTCAATTCTAGTACATGGATTTTTTTTCAAAAAGCATTAATAACATTTTCATAACCAAGATGTAATTTGATGAAACGAGGACATTTCTCCAAAATCAAATCAAGTCACATTGGCACCTGTCTGCCAATTCTCATATTTAGGCACACCATAATTTATCAATGTGTATATTTTTATTTTTTTTTTATTGGAAACCACCCCCCCCCCCCCCCCAAAAAAAAAAGGTATGGTTATAACATTTCCTCACTCAATGGAGGATAACACTCATTTTGAAGAAAACCCCCAGTTGGCCTAGTGGTTGAAGTTTGTGGTCTTAGGGAATATCACCTCATAGATCTCAAGTTCGAGACTTGCTAGGTGCAAACTCCCCCTTAGAGGGTGTAGAAGCCAGCGATTTGCCTGAATCCGTGTAGGAAAACTTCCGAGGGTGCGGTGCACGGGTCCGAGGTTTACTCTGCAGACGTAGGTTCCCCGTCATAAAAAAAAAAAAAATTTAAAAAAAAAACACTCATTTGAAAAATTGAAAAAATCAGAACATGCACATGGCATTGACCAGCATGTACTCCCTCACACCAATCATGTCACTGTCCAACACAAGCATGACTTCTTTGTTGCTCTAAGAACAAGAACAATTCATTGCTAAACAATCCTGCAAATGCAGACTCAATTATGTTGTCACCAGCTTTAGCTTCTCTAAAATAATGGAATCAGACATGAGTGTATGAAATAATCAATGGACAGTTAAGTCTCACTAATTAGGAGCTACGATTATAATGACAAACAATTCTCTTGGAGATAATCTTCTCACTTTGTTAATTTACAGCCAGTGTATGTGGTACATTATATACAAGCACGAAAGAGACTTTTACAAGGAAATTTCTACTGATTGAAAATCTAATTTATGACAGGAGCGTCATGTTAATTGCTGGAGCGTTTTGTCTTTAATGTTTTCCTTATGAAGGTATATTTGACTATTGGCTATAACTCATGAATCTCCAGCTATGTGTGTTTCCTTGTATGATTACTAGAAGCTTCTGGCACAATAACTTGAGCTAGATATTTCCTTCTAGCTGTATGTTTCCTTGTTGAGTTCTCCTTGACAGGTGTGGTCTTGAGTGTAGGAGAGGATTGTGGCACAATATCTTCTAGTGTCTTAATATCCCCCCTCAATTGAAGCGGAATTTCAGTGATGCTGAAATTGCTACGGAGAACATCAAAGCGTGTAGAGACCAAAGGTTTGGTAAAGATATCGGCTTTTTGATCTTTTGTGGAAATAAATCGGACCATCAAGGATTTTGCTGCAACCTTATCACGAACGAAATGAAAATCTATTTCGATATGTTTGGTACGGGCGTGAAACATGGGATTGGCTGTTAGGTAGGGTGCGCCAAGATTGTCACACCATAGGATGGGAGGTGCGGATAGGAATATACTAAGTTCTTTGAGAAGGGACTGGAGCCACTGAATTTCAGCCGTTGTATTGGCAAGTGAGCGGTATTCGGCTTCGGTGCTTGAGCGTGAGACAGTGGCTTGTTTACGAGAGCTCCAAGATATAAGATTACTCCCAAGAAAAATGCAATAGCCACCAGTAGAACGGCGATCATCGGGGCAGCCAGCCCAATCGGCATCGGAGTAAGCATGTAATTGTGAGACTGAGTTGAGTTTTTGCGAATGAGTAACCCATAGAACAAAGTATGTTTCAAATACCTCAATATTCGCTTTACAGCAGTCCAATGTGGGATTGTTGGCCGTTGGAGAAATTGACAAACTTTATTGACGGCAAAAGAGATGTCTGGGCGAGTGAGTGAGAGATATTGTAAGGAACCAACAATACTCCGATATAACGAAGGATCTTCAAATGCTTCGCCATCAAAGCGGGACAATGTCTTGGAAGAAGACATAGGGGATGTCACTGTCTTAGCAGATAGCATATTAGATTTCTTGAAGAGGTCCAAAATGTACCTTTGTTGAGAGAGAAAAAGTCCACGTGCATCAGGGGTTACTTCCACACCTAAGAAGTAATTAAGAGTGCCCAGGTCCTTGATTGGGAAATCACCTTGGAGCTTAGCAATAAGACGGGCTATGAGTTCTGTATTTGGACCTGTAATGATTATTTCATCCACGTAGATGAGGATGAAAATAGTGGTAGCACCGGTACCAAAAAGAAATAACGAAGTATCTGCCCGTGAACCCACAAAACCAAGTTTCGGTAGGCGAGAGCTAAGGCGGGAGAACCATGCTCGCGGAGCCTGTTTAAGACCATAGAGGGATTTTTTGAGGTGACAAACGTGATCTGGAAGAGTAGGATGAACAAATCCTTGTGGTTGAACCATGTATACATCTTCCTGCAAAAATCTATGGAGAAAAGCATTTGTTACATCCAATTGTTTAATATACCAATTGGATGAGACAGCAATAGAAAGGACAGTCCGGATGGTTGTGGGTTTAACCACTGGACTGAAAGTATCAACATAATCAATCCCAGGTTGTTGGTGAAATCCTTTGGCGACTAGTCGAGCTTTGTGGCGATCGATAGTGCCATCAGATTTTCGCTTGATTTTATAGATCCATTTGCACCCAACAAGGTTCATGTGGGGCTCTCGAGGAACAAGCGTCCATGTCCCATTTTGAAGGAGAGCATTAAATTCAAATGTCATGGCTTCCCTCCAGTGCAGGGATTTGTGTGCAATTGTGAATGAGGTAGGTTCCTCATAGGAAGCATCAATCGTGGTGAGAAGTGCCTTTGGTGGAGGATAGGGAATGGTCCCATCTATGAATGCATGTGGCTTATGGATTTGATTCTTGGACCTTGTTTGCATGGAGTGAGCAGCACCTGGCATAGTAATGGAACTAGGTGCAGTAGTAGGCACATGGGGAACCGGCAGCACATGGGCATTAGGTGACGCAGCAGGTTCTGAATTTGATGAGCAGGGAGAGTGTAGTGGGCTAGGTGTAACTTGAGGTGCATGAGGAGAGGGTTGTGGAGATGGAAGATCTGTGACAAGTGGAGTTGGTAGTACCGTGAGGTTGGAAGGTAATGGCACAGAATTAGTCTTAGGAGAAGCTGCAATCACAGAGTTAGTATAAAAAGGAAAAGAATTTTCATCAAAAATAACATTACGGGACACATAAATGCGGCCTGAAGGAACATGGAGACACCTGTAACCTTTATGTTGAAAACTATACTCGAGAAAAACACAAAGTTGAGATCGGAAGGCAAGTTTGTGTTGGTTGTAAGGGCGCAAATGAGGCCAACATGCACACCCAAAAACCTTTAAGAAATTATAGTCAGGAGCCTTGTGGAATAGTAATTCAAATGGCGATTTGTTGTGGGTAACTGAGGAAGGGAGACGATTAATTAAAAAGGCTGCAGTGAGGAAGGCGTCATCCCAGAATTTGAGTGGCATGGAAGCGGTTGCAAGTAAGGAGAGACCCGTTTCGACAAGGTGTCTGTGTTTTCTTTCCACGGAACCTTGTTGTTGATGAGTGTGAGGACAAGAGATCCTATGAGAGATCCCTTGGCGTGATAAAATGGGATTGAGAGCTCGAAATTCTCCACCCCAGTCTGATTGAATGGCTTTGATTTTACACTCAAAAAAATTTTCCACATGTGTTTGGAACTGTAAGAATATAGAAGTAACATCAGATTTAGCGGCAATAGGAAACAACCACACAAATTTACTGTAATCATCAATAAAACACACATAATACCGATTGCCATTATTAGAATAATAAGGGGAAGGTTCCCATACATCGGTAAAGATTAAATCCAAGGGATAATTTGAAACAGATGGAGAAAGATGAAATGGTAGCTCATGGCTTTTGCCCATTCGACATCCAGCACATAGACCAGAGACTTTATTCTTGAGAATTGCAAGGTGATGAGCGCGAACAACTTGACTAACAATACAGAGGGAGGGATGACCTAGACGACAATGCCGGCGGTCCATGGAAGCACTTTCACCCAAGAAGGCTAACCGAGGTGGAGGAGGACATGAGGGGAACGTGTAGAGGCCATCTTTACTATGGCCGCGAAGCAGAGTGTTGCCCGTGAGTGAATCCTTAACACAAAAGAAAGAGGGGTGAAATTCAAAATAGACATTATTATCACGAGTGAACTGAGAAACTGACAAAAGGTTCTTTTTAATCTGTGGGACATGAAGAAGATTGGTCAATAAAAATGAAGCATTAGGATAGATTAATTTGGAAGAATCAGTGTTGCTTATAGTCAGACCTTGCCCATTGCCTACATGCAATTGATCTGTACTGGTGTAGCTATCAGAATAAAGGTTGAGATTTTCATGCTCCGATGTGACATGGTTGGTAGCCCCGTGTCTGGATACCAGTTGATATCATTGTTGTTCTGAGAGGATGCTGCAGAAAAAGCTTGCATGTTAGGTGAGTTATCCTTTTGAAAAGAATAATCAAACCTGTGGTAACAACTAAGGGCAGTATGGCCAGGTTTGTTGCAAACTTGGCAGACTGGTCGAGAATTGGGACCAGTTGATGTGTGTGATGGCCCTCTGCCACGGCCTCTCCCACGGAAACCATGGGATCTGTGAGTGGAATGCTGGCGAAAGGGTGGGGATGGCCCACGGTATGCACCCTTATTTTTATGGGTCAAAGGACGTGCTGTAGACACGTTTGCTGAGGGAAAAACAGATTCAACAGCACTGGAGTTGTGCTCTAGGCGCATTTCATGAGTCAAAAGGTGCGCATATAAGTCTTCAATGGACATGGGGTCCACACGGGTGGTAACATAGGTTACAAACGAGTCAAACTCAGTGCCCAAACCAGCAAGTAAAAATGAAACCATCTCAAAATCATTGAGTGGCTGGCCAGCAGAAGCTAGAGTATCAGCAAGAGTCTTGAATTTCAGAAAAAAAATTCAGAAATGGAGGAGCCTCCTTTCTTGAGTGTAGCAAGTTGATAGTGAACTTGCATGATCCGAGCCCGTGAATGGGAAGAGTACATGCGTTCAAGAGCATGCCAGACTTCACTTGAGGTGGAATAACCAATAACTTGAGAGATAATACTCTCAGTGAGGGTGGACAAGATGGTACTTAGGACCATTTGATCTTGCTGGAGCCAAGTGAGAAAATATGGGTTGACAATTGTATCAAGGAAATCCGTAGATGGGGTGGGGTTAGGAATTGTTTGTGTGGGTGAAGGGATGGTGCCTTCGACAAAACCATAGACATTTTGGGCTTTGAGGTAAGTTACCATCTGCCATTGCCACGTGATATAATTTTCAATAGTAAGTTGGGCAGTGACACGATGAGGAAGATTGTTAAACAGAGAGGCAGGGGAAAGGGTGACAGAGGGAGTGACGTTGGTGGAATTGGTGGAGGAAGACATTTTGAGGATCAGAAAAAGAAAAAGAAAAAAAAAAAAAAAAAAGACGTGAGTCCTAGAAGGGCTCTGATACCATATAATGACAAACAATTCTCTTGGTGATAATCTTCTTTCTTTGTTAATTTACAGCCAGTGTATGTGGTACATTATATACAAGCACGAGAGAGACTTTTACAAGGAAATTTCTACTGATTGAAAATCTAATTTATGACAGGAGCGTCATGTTAATTGCTGGAGCGTTTTGTCTTTAATGTTTTCCTTATGAAGGTATATTTGACTATTGGCTATAACTCATGAATCTCCAGCTGTGTGTGTTTCCTTGTATGATTACTAGAAGCTTCTGGAGCAATAACTTGAGCTGGATATTTCCTTCCAGCTGTATGTTTCCTTGTTGAGTTCTCCTTGACAGGTGTGGTCTTGAGTGTAGGAGAGGATTGTGGCACAATATCTTCTAGTGTCTTAATAACGATATTTGTGGTCTATGTGCATAGGTTAGTGATATAGGACAAGAACCCCACTTTTCATGAATTTCGTTATGTTTGGTTACTTTTTAAAATGTGCTTTTGTCATAGTAAATCCATTAGGAATTGTTCATTAGGAATTATGAGTTTTTATTAATAATAATTAGGAATTCTTATATCTTAAAGATTAGTAGTCCTTATTAAATTTTTATCAAGATTTCTAGTATTCTTAGGATTTGGATTTGTAGCCAATATAAAGGCATGCTTTGGTGTTTGTTATCATTGTTGTTCATTAAATAAAATTTATTTTGAGAGATTCTCTTTTTTACTTGTAGATTCCATAGATTTTCCTGGAGGGTTTTAGAACCTTTGAGGTTAAAAAATTGCATGTTTCCACAGATGGCAGGCTTTGCTCTCTTCAGAAAATACAAATCTCAATTCATGAAAATGCTTAGCATCATCTCTAACGACTTTCTGGAAGCATTGAAAGCACGTGAAGAGCCCGGGTTAAGGGCAACCGTCGTCATGATCCAATCCTACATTGAAGACAAAAGGTTCCTTGAGGAGCCAAAGGGAAGGGGTCTGCAAGGTTCTTTGCTATCAAGTGTTCTGGTGCCTGGAATGGAGGATGAAAACGATGGGATTTGATTTGATTTTCAAGAACTACATGTATATGTATTAGCCATTTTTCTGATTTGATTTTGAGTTTTAATAAGAGAATGTGTCGTTTGAAGTTGCAAATTATTTTGTACGTGGACCAATGTGCTGTTAGGAAATTAATCCTATTTCCCAAGACCCGTGAGATGCGAAAAAATAAGAAGAATGCGGAATAACAAAGATTAGGCAATCACACACGACACAAAGATTTAAGTGGTTCGGCTTAACAAGCCTACATCCACTGGCGGAGACGACCCAGAGAAAATTCACTATCAAAAGATGAGTACAAGAGAGTAACAGGGTGAGAAAACCACTCAAACCCAAAGCCCCAAATACACCCAATTCTCACTTTGCCCAAAGGAGAATAATAACAAAAGGGGAAAAGAAAACACTCTTTCTTTTTCTTGCTCTCACCTTTTCTTTCTCTCAATTGCTTTTGACACACCAAAGCAAATATTGCTTTGATTTTTTTTTTGCACACATCATTGCTGCACAGCACTTGCCTTTATATAGGAGTACATAGTCGGTGCTTTTTTCTTAGTAAAAGTCCAACAAGAAGACCCACTTTGTGTAGGATAAAGAACTCCAACTCCAACTATGCAAGGGAATTCAAAACCTTGTATAACACAACAAACCCAGTTGGGTCCCACCCCTAAATTCAAGGCACGCATAACAATCTCCCACTTGACTTGAATTCCACCAAGTCGCAACACAGTGAATCTCCTCCGGATGTCTCCTCCACCTATCTTCAAGCTCGAAGACCAACTGAAGCTGCGCACAGCTTCAGTTTCTCAATAGTCACACCTTTTGTCAACATGTCTGCTGGATTCTCAGTTCCACGAATCTTCTCAAGTAACAATTGTCCACTTTCAAGAAGAGATCGAATGAAGTGATACCTCAACTGTATATGCTTTGTTCTTGAATGATACGCTGGGTTCTTCGCAAGAAAAATGGCACTCTGACTATCACTGTGTAGAACGCCCTTCTCATTCTTCTTTCCCAACTCATCCAAAAAACCTTGTAGCCAAACCATCTCCTTTCCAGCTTCTGTCACGGCTACATACTCTGCCTCTGTAGTGGAAAGGGCTACAATTTTCTGTAACCTTGAGGTCCAACACACAGCAGTACCTCCTAGAGTATATACAAACCCTGTAGTACTTTTCCTGCTATCAACATCACCCGCTAGATCAGCATCCACGTAGCCCTGCAGCTTCAATTCTGCACCTATGAAGCAAAGGGACATATCTGAAGTTCCTCTCAGATATCGCAAAATCCACTTGACTGCCTCCCAATGCTGCTTCCCTGGATTACTCATGTACCTGCTCACAACTCCTACTGCATGTGCAATATCCGGTCTAGTACAGACCATTGCATACATCAGACTTCCGATAGCTGAGGCATAAGGTACCTTGCTCATGTATGCTTTCTCTTGATCCGTCTTCGGTGACTGATCCTTGGTTAGTCTAAAGTGACTCCCCAAGGGTGTGCTCACTGACTTAGCTTCATTCATGCTAAATCTGTTGAGAATCTTCTTCACATATTCTGTCTGTGAAATCTTCAGTGTACTATTGGCCCTGTCCCTCATGATTCTCATTCCAAGGATTTGTTTAGCAGCACCCAAATCCTTCATTGCAAACTGCTTTGACAGCTGGTTCTTCAATTTGTTGATGTCTTCCATACGGGCCCCTGCAATGAGCATATCATCTACGTACAGAAGTAGAATAATGTAAGAGTTCTTAAAACTCTTGACATAGCAGCAATGATCTGCATTGCATCTCGTGAACCCAGTACTGTAGTGCTCCAGAATTTTCAAAGCTATTTAAATAGATTATTATGATAATGATGTTATTTTAATATCCATTGTAGCTAAGGATTTTAATTCTTGGGAAATTTATAAGAGTGGTAATTAGAGAATGGTAATTGGTGAAATAATAGGATAGTAAATATGTAGCACCTCAGATTTTGAAAGTCTTATTTTAGAGATATTAATTTGATGCTATGATTATATTAATTTTCATATTAGGCAATGATATTAATTCTTGAGAAATTTATGATATTGTATGAATGGTAATTGGAAATTGGTAGGTAGAATAGTATATGGTAGGTAGAATAGTAAATGGTAGGTATAATAGTAATTGGTAGGTAGAATAGTAAGTGGTAGGTGGAATAGTAGGTGGTAGGTGAAATAGTAAGTGGTAGGTAGAATAGTAAGTGGTAGGTGGAATAGTAGGTGGTAGGTGAAATAGTAAGTGGTAGGTGAAATAGTAAGTGGTAGGTAGAATAGTAAGTGGTAGGTGAAATAGTAAAATGAGGGTATAATTGTAAATTGAAGGTAGAATAGTGTTTGATTTTCTCCTATAAATAGAGCTCTTCTCCTTCACAATTTTCACAACTCATCTCCTCTCCCATCTCTTGCATATATTCTTCCTTCTTCCGCTTTTTACTCGGTCTTTCTTCTTTCTAAGAGTGTTTACTCAGAACAGAGAGAGAAAGGGCGAGACCAAGCGCTACAAGAAAGAAAGAACACAAGAGATAGCGGACTTTAGAAATTAGTTTCAAAAGATATACTAGTGGTGTTAGTCATATTGGAGCAACTAGATTCCTTCATACCACTTCTAGCTTCAGTCTAGAGGTAAGTAAATTCACTACCCCTTCTAAAATTACTTCATGTCATGCTATTTATATATTCTTGTATCAAATTGTAAATGATTATTTTATTTACGTATTATGAAGTTATGTTGCATGCATGATGAAGGATTTCTAAAAGAATTATCTAGAAAGTTTCTATTTGTTTAAATGCTTTCTAAGCACAACAAGTTTATATTTGGAAAAGTTTTCATTTTAAGAAAAGAAAGTTGAGAAATGATGATGATTATAAGAAAGAAAAATGATGATAAACCCTCCTACATGTTGCCCTAAGATGCATCAAAAGAAGTACAAAGAAAAGTACAAGAGATGAGATAAATGTTTATGAAATGAGGGCACATGTATGGAGGAGAGTATTTTTGGCCCCAAGATAAGATAAGATGAGAGTTCGGTACCGATACTCGGATGGAGGCGAAACCACTGAAGGAGGCTATGCCAGAAGGTGGTATTCCATCAACTAGACCGTTGAGTGCACCAAGAAAGAGTTAATTGACGGTCGGGCATGGCTGTGGCCACAGTTCAGTGCCATGGTCACAAGGACCCGCAACCCTCGTACACAGGGGTAATAGTGTACATGGGCCTTATTATGAGAAAATGATACTATATTTTCAACGATGATATGCTATGATGATTTACAGAGATTATTTATAATGATGCATTATGATGATAATTTATAAAGATGATTTACAACGATGATCTATTACTAGATGTAATAGTATGTATATGTTACGGGAGATGCAACCGTACATACAGATATTATTATGGCTAGAATTATATTTATTTGCGAAAATGATTTTTAAAACTGAGAACAAGGAGTAAAACTATTTATGGTTGTGGATTTTACTTGCTGGGCCCCCTTTGGGCTCATTCAGTTTTATTTCTTGTTTTCAGGTAGAAATGATGCTGGAATAGGAGGCCGGAATGGGGATGGGAATAATTATTAATTTTCAAAGTCTTTTCATATCAGTGATTGTAATAATATGATATTCCGCAACTAAAGTTTAATGTTTTCTAATTTCACTTGTAATAAAATCTCTTGAATAATGTTTTATACATTTTTCGTATCCTTTAAAATCAAGTACTCTGATAGACCTTATAAATCTTTGCAAGAACTTTTGTTGTAAAAGAAGAAAAGTGGCAAACTCAGCCTTAACGGGCTGGGGATGTTACAATTTTGGTATCAGAGCAAAGGTTATAAGGTTCTGGCAGATTTTTTTTAATTAAAAAAATAATAATAATAATAATAATAATAATAATAATAATAATTTGGGGGGGGTTAATGAGAAGCCACATTCCGGCCAAGTAGAGTGTGCATTGTTGTGTGGTCTCTAATAAATGATGCATGAGCATTTTTCTAATGGTTAATTTTTTTTGTTAAAAAAAAAAAAAAAAAAAAATCATCTTAGTGTGATTAATTTAGAGGATTTTATTATTGTGATCATGTTAATGACGGAGATGAATTTTTATTTTATAGATAGGTTGTGATCTATAGTATCTGCCTATTTGGATTTGCGGCAGTTTTCTAGAGTATCGATTGATAAGGGTATATTTTAAGGTGTCTCGAGGATTTAGAAAAGATTATTGATCATGATTTAAAAATCGTATGATGATTTTATAGATTTGGGTTGCGAGCTAATTTGTGAAATTAATTTGGTGACAAAATGGTTTTATTGATTTAGGTTGTGAGACAAATGGTGTAAGTGACTTAGTAACGAATGGTCTTATGGATGTCGATTGTGAAATGATTCTTGAACTAAATTAATGATATAAGAGTTTATATGAGTTTTTGGTAATGGCTAAGGTTTGGTCGATGACAATAATGATACTATGATTGATGTTATAATATATGGATTGATGAATAAGAATTACGTAGTGGCATGAAGTGAATGCCTAAGTATTGCAGGGATAAATGCAAATGAGGTATACCATAGAATCTATAAGATATTTTGATATATAAAGTTGTGGTTTAAGGATTTTGATATTTTCAAATGATTGTGATGACTTTAAGGTACAATTCATGAAATCTTTGAGGTGATTCTTAGAATTTGAGGTGCTAGGTTTTCTGTAATTGAGGTAAATTATATTGAAGTGATGCTTAAAGTTTTGAGGATGAATTGATGCTCCTAGGTTGTGGATAATATTTAAATTTTGAGGCATTAGTGGATATGAAATTCTGAGAAATTTTAGTTACATGCCAAAGCTTTTGATATAATTTTCTTTTACTAAGTAGAGATAATGGATTATTATTCTTGAGGTAAATTGAAGCATAAAGGTAAGAGTTGAAAGACAATATAATACAGTGATATAATATAGTGACATGATCTAAATTTCTCTTATAAGATATATGTTCAATGATATTAAGGTATTTTAGAGGTTGAAAACATGTGATGGTGCATACTTAGATGTTTTATTGAGTGATTAACTTTTTTTAAACAGATTGTTTGTTTAAAGGAAGTTATTATAATGACAGGATGATTATATAATGGATATTGAATGAGTACTGAATAATTACGAAAAGAAATGTTTGGAGAACAAGCTCCTTATAATATTACATACCAGTGTCCATAAAAAAAAAAAAAAAAAAAAAAAAAAAAAAAAAAAAAGAGAAATTTGTTGCATAAAGAGACATGTGGTAATGATGAGCGGATGATTCTTCAGAGCTGCTCCAGGAAGATTATTTCTGCATAGAGAAAACCTAGTGTGAGCAGAATCACATATATTTATATAATTGAATTATCAAAGAGAATATTTATTTATAATGAGGTACCCGACTAGTGCCTGTGCGGGAAGACTTGCTACACCCCTGAAAATCGACCCAGAGTTTATCGTACTGTCGCTGGAGACGTTCGGTATTTTTCTCCATTTCTAGCATCTTTGATCCCATGTCTTCCGCATAAGACAACACAATCTTTTTCAGCTGAGTATTCTCCTGCTTCAAATCCACGTGTCTTCGTTTGTAGTATTTGAGTAGTCGCTGTATGACCCCAATTTGTTTTCTTAAGACTTTCAGCTCATCAGCTCTGACATGCAAACGTCGTGCCAAGTCAGAAACTAAAGCAGCATCTTGGATACTGAACGCCAGTGAATCGTTAATAGCCTCAATATCCGATCTATCAGCTAACAATGTCTGATCCCGTGGAATTACGAAACCTTTGGCCACCGCTATAGCAGTAGAATCGTGGAGCATGACAGAATCGTGAATAGTGATAGGACGATTGTCAAAGACAAAAGTTGGCTGCCATACGTTAGGATATGTAGCAGGTTCATTAGGGTGTGCAATAGGTACGACGGGATGAATAGCAGGCACTTCAGGGGGAACAGCAAGCACATCCGGTTGCACATTAGGAATAACACTGGGTGGTGCTGCAGGAGCAGCATTCAAATCGATGTTGTTAACGGATGACAATGATGCTGCCATATTTAGGAGAGTAAGGAAGATAGTTGAGAATACGAAGAATTTGGGAGAGATGAAGTACTGAGAAGAGACTAAGCGTTAGGAACTAAAGGAATTTTTGTGAAGATTCTGGAAGCAGCAGACGAGTAGCCTTAAAGAAATTTTTTCACTTCAAGCGAAATGAACAGTAAACAACAAAGCGTTAGGCGACCTCGGGCCGCGAGGGAAATCTTGTCAAAAGATCCCGTGAAAGTAGGATCTTGTCTCCTGTCATAATTCGACTGAGCTCATTTTTCAAACCCACTGTTCAATCAACGACTTCGAATACCATGCGTGGGCAACTGAATGAAATGTCATGCCAACGCGCACCACGCGCTCGTTCGTTATCCAGAAACCCTTCATATAAATTCACACATCTTTCTCCATTGCAACGCATGCCTTCTGATCATACCCCTTCACCTGAAATCTTTTGCTAATAGCCTTCCACACAATGAAAGCTCGACTGTTCTCCTAGTTGAGCGTACCCTCAAGAGAAAAATGCAGCCTCACGACTTGATTCACAAACCCAACTCCTTATACTCTCAGTAGTAAACCATTGAAGCAAGATTATCCTTGATCATGCCTCTCAGGAAAAGCATCTCTCTTTTCTTCAAGTCTTCATACATGACAGAAGAGAGAGAGCTTCCGATGTGGGTATTTTGATAGTCTCAGAAGGAGTCACATGCACATCAGGTCCTGAAATGCTTATCAAATCTTCTTTTCTGGAAAACAACAGGACTATCAGTCTCTCTTTTTCTCTTCTTGACCTTGCAAGACCCAAGAGAGAGAGATTTTAGCATGTGTACTTTGGAACTTCCAGCTTGAAAACTTACCCATATCTTGCTTTGCTTGCTGATCAATTTAATTTCTAGAGCGTAGCAAGGCACCACATGTATTAGTCAAGAATGGATGAGAATCTTGCATTTCAAATTGAGTTGGACTAATAATTTCAAGTTTCTTTTGCTGAGTTACGAGTTATCAAGTAAAGATGTAGTACAGAGAGATTTTGCTGATATTGTAACATCGACGCAAGATTTGGGATGAGAAAATAGAAACGGTTGTGTATTTAGAATGAATCGAATTATGATGTCACTTCTGAGGTATATTCATGTAATGATGTTTGAATGTTGGTGCTATTTACTTTTACAGGTATATGATGGTGAGAAGTTAATAATTATTAGAGCATCATATTAAAATTTCGTATGCATGATTTGGAATACTGAGATACTAAATAGAATATAGGCAGGAATGATTTTTACACCTTTCTGGTAAGATTGATTAAATTAGATCGAGAAAATTATTGCAGGCTTGAAATGAGGACTATGATGTTTGGAGGTATGAACTATTGATCACATGATTTATTAATTTGATGTTTAAACCTTGATTGTAGACTGTTGATGAATAACTCGATTGTTGTTATTGAGGTTGGAAAGAAACAATAGAAAAGATTTTGAGGTAAGATTTTAGTGTGAATTGATGAATGATTGCAGAAATCGTGACTTTAGACTGTGAATAAGATTTACTCCTAGTAGAAGGAGATAAAATTTCAATATGATAAAAGAGAGTAGGCTTTGATGAAGGATTGAAAGGATTATTTAAATCTGAATCCCTCAACTTGAAGATTGGACGATAATATTATAGGTTTTAATTTCGAGGACGAAATTCTAATAAGGAGGGAAGATTGTAGTGCTCCAGAATTTTCAAAGCTATTTAAATAGATTATTATGATAATGATGTTATTTTAATATCCATTGTAGCTAAGGATTTTAATTCTTGGGAAATTTATAAGAGTGGTAATTAGAGAATGGTAATTGGTGAAATAATAGGATAGTAAATATGTAGCACCTCAGATTTTGAAAGTCTTATTTTAGAGATATTAATTTGATGCTATGATTATATTAATTTTCATATTAGGCAATGATATTAATTCTTGAGAAATTTATGATATTGTATGAATGGTAATTGGAAATTGGTAGGTAGAATAGTATAGGGTAGGTAGAATAGTAAATGGTAGGTATAATAGTAATTGGTAGGTAGAATAGTAAGTGGTAGGTGGAATAGTAGGTGGTAGGTGAAATAGTAAGTGGTAGGTAGAATAGTAAGTGGTAGGTGGAATAGTAGGTGGTAGGTGAAATAGTAAGTGGTAGGTGAAATAGTAAGTGGTAGGTAGAATAGTAAGTGGTAGGTGAAATAGTAAAATGAGGGTATAATTGTAAATTGAAGGTAGAATAGTGTTTGATTTTCTCCTATAAATAGAGCTCTTCTCCTTCACAATTTTCACAACTCATCTCCTCTCCCATCTCTTGCATATATTCTTCCTTCTTCCGCTTTTTACTCGGTCTTTCTTCTTTCTAAGAGTGTTTACTCAGAACAGAGAGAGAAAGGGCGAGACCAAGCGCTACAAGAAAGAAAGAACACAAGAGATAGCGGACTTTAGAAATTAGTTTCAAAAGATATACTAGTGGTGTTAGTCATATTGGAGCAACTAGATTCCTTCATACCACTTCTAGCTTCAGTCTAGAGGTAAGTAAATTCACTACCCCTTCTAAAATTACTTCATGTCATGCTATTTATATATTCTTGTATCAAATTGTAAATGATTATTTTATTTACGTATTATGAAGTTATGTTGCATGCATGATGAAGGATTTCTAAAAGAATTATCTAGAAAGTTTCTATTTGTTTAAATGCTTTCTAAGCACAACAAGTTTATATTTGGAAAAGTTTTCATTTTAAGAAAAGAAAGTTGAGAAATGATGATGATTATAAGAAAGAAAAATGATGATAAACCCTCCTACATGTTGCCCTAAGATGCATCAAAAGAAGTACAAAGAAAAGTACAAGAGATGAGATAAATGTTTATGAAATGAGGGCACATGTATGGAGGAGAGTATTTTTGGCCCCAAGATAAGATAAGATGAGAGTTCGGTACCGATACTCGGATGGAGGCGAAACCACTGAAGGAGGCTATGCCAGAAGGTGGTATTCCATCAACTAGACCGTTGAGTGCACCAAGAAAGAGTTAATTGACGGTCGGGCATGGCTGTGGCCACAGTTCAGTGCCATGGTCACAAGGACCCGCAACCCTCGTACACAGGGGTAATAGTGTACATGGGCCTTATTATGAGAAAATGATACTATATTTTCAACGATGATATGCTATGATGATTTACAGAGATTATTTATAATGATGCATTATGATGATAATTTATAAAGATGATTTACAACGATGATCTATTACTAGATGTAATAGTATGTATATGTTACGGGAGATGCAACCGTACATACAGATATTATTATGGCTAGAATTATATTTATTTGCGAAAATGATTTTTAAAACTGAGAACAAGGAGTAAAACTATTTATGGTTGTGGATTTTACTTGCTGGGCCCCCTTTGGGCTCATTCAGTTTTATTTCTTGTTTTCAGGTAGAAATGATGCTGGAATAGGAGGCCGGAATGGGGATGGGAATAATTATTAATTTTCAAAGTCTTTTCATATCAGTGATTGTAATAATATGATATTCCGCAACTAAAGTTTAATGTTTTCTAATTTCACTTGTAATAAAATCTCTTGAATAATGTTTTATACATTTTTCGTATCCTTTAAAATCAAGTACTCTGATAGACCTTATAAATCTTTGCAAGAACTTTTGTTGTAAAAGAAGAAAAGTGGCAAACTCAGCCTTAACGGGCTGGGGATGTTACAAGTACTGCACATGAAACTGTCAAACTTCTTGTACCATTGTCTTGGAGCTTGTTTCAGACCATACAAGCTTTTTCTCAGTTTGCACACTAAACTCTCCTTCCCCTGCACTACGAATCCCTGTGGCTGCTGCATATAAATTTCTTCCTCCAATTCACCATGAAGGAACGCCGTCTTCACATCTAACTGCTCTAGATGTAAGTTCTCCGCCACCACAATACTCAGCACAATTCTGATGGTTGTCATCTTCACCACCGGAGAGAATATGTCTGTGTAGTCAATTCCTTCTTTCTGCTGGAATCCCTTGACTACCAATCTTGCCTTGTAGCGTTTGCTACCATCATGTTCACCCTTTATTCTGAACACCCATTTGTTGTGCAAAGCCTTTTTACCTGCTGGCAACTCAGTCAGCTCCCAGGTCTGGTTAGTCAATAATGAGTCCATCTCATCCTTCATGGCTAACTCCCACTTGATTGAATCTTCAACCTTCAAGGCTTCAACAAACGTCTCTGGCTCACCGCCATCCGTCAACAAAATATGAAATAGGGAGGGTGAAAAACGTTGTGGAGATCTAATGGTTCTAGTAGATCTACGAACAGCCACTGTCGGTGTACCCTGATCAGTCTCTTGATCTACTGCTTCTTCAACTTCTAGACCATCTTCAGTTTCTGAATCCTTATCAACTTCTGAATTCCTTCTCTGAGCTGCACCTTTAGAAATTCCATCTAGGTTGATAAATTCAGGCTTTTCAGCCTCTGACTCTGTACTTACTGGTTCTGCACTTGAATTATTCTTATACACTGCCATCTCATTAAAAGTAACATTTCTACTTCTAATGATCTTCCGGTTTTGATCATCCCAAAACCTATACCCGAATGCCTCATCCCCATAGCCAATGAAATAACATTTTCTAGACTTAGCATCTAGCTTGCTACGAGCATCAGATTCAATATAGACATACGAAACACAACCAAAAACTTTCAAATGAGAAAGATTTACCTCCTTTCCACTCCAGACTTCTTCAGGTAGTCTATGGCCCAAAGGAACTGATGGTCCTCTGTTTATCAAGTAAGCAGCAGTGCTTACTGCATCCGCCCAGAAAGTTTTCGGTAGTCCAGCATGCAACCTCATACTTCTTGCACGCTCATTGAGGGTCCTGTTCATGCGCTCAGCCACGCCATTCTGTTGTGGTGTCCCTGGGATAGTCTTTTCCATTCTAATCCCATTCACTGCACAAAACTGTTTGAAACCCCCGTCTTCGTATTCTCCCCCATTGTCTGATCTTAGACACTTCAATTTCAGACCAGTTTCTGTCTCTACCATGACCTTCCACTTTTTAAAAACTTCAAATACATCAGATTTAAGCTTTAAAAAGTAAACCCATACCTTCCTGCTTGAGTCATCAATAAATGTGATGTAATACCGCGAGCCTCCAAGAGATGCCACTGGTGCGGGACCCCACAAATCTGTGTGTACCAACTCCAGCTTTCCCGGCTTTGGTGTTCTGCCAACCTTCGCGAAACTCACCTTCTTCTGCTTTCCTAAGATGCAGCCTTCACACAGATCAGACTTAACTGACTTCAGCTCCGGTAGTTTTCCCTTTGACAGAAGTACCTTCATCCCTTTCTCGCTCATGTGCCCAAGCCTTAGGTGCCATAATTTTGAGTCAGCACCCGTATCTGCAACAGCAATTGTATCCCTGCTATTCGTCGTCATATAGAGAGTACCCGTCTTATGACCACGAGCCAAAATCCTGACTCCCTTGCTGACCTTCCACTTTCCACCGTGGAAATGAATTGAATGCCCTTCATCATCAAGCTGTCCTACTGAAATCAGGTTCTTTTTCAGCTCTGGGATATGCCTGACATTTTGTAGCTTCCATATCGAGTCACTGTGGACTCTAATGCGAACATTGCCTATACCCACAACATCCAGCGCCGTTCCGTTAACCAAGTACACCTTCCCGAAATTTCCAGCAACATAATTTTCGAGAACTTCACGGATCGGTGTAGTGTGAAAAGAAGCTCCTGAGTCCAAGACCCAAGAATCAAGAGAACTATCAACAGATAGAAGTAGGGCATCGTGCACTTCTTCTGTTGCCACGACATTTGCGGCGTCATTTTCGGTCTTCTTCTTCAGCTCTCTGCAGTTCTTCTTGAAGTGGCCTGTCTTGCCACAGTTCCAACACTCAGGTTGTCGTCCAAACTTGGATTTGCTCCTACCCTTCCTGGACTTAGATCTGCCCCTCACAGAGTTTCTGTCTTGTCCTCTTCCCCGAGTCTCGAGGTTTAAAGCAGCACCAGAACAAGAGGCTTCACCCGCATCTCTTCTGCGAACCTCTTCACTGAGAATCAAATCCCTGACGTCTTCATAGCTCAGTTTACTCTTTCCTACAGAGTTACTCACAGCCATCCTCACTGCTTCCCAGCTATTTGGCAAAGATGCCAAGACGATCAACGCACGAACCTCATCATCAAAATTAATTTTCACTGAGGACAATTGATTTGTGATGGTGTTGAACTCATTGAGATGATGTGCCACCGAAGCTCCTTCCGCCATCTTTAGGTTGAACAATTTCTTCATCAGATGCACCTTGTTGTTAGCCGAAGGCTTCTCATACATGCTTGACAAAGCCTTCATTAGACCTGCTGTGGTCTTCTCCTTTACAAAGTTGTGTGCAACTGATTTTGACAGAGATAACCTGATAACTGCTAGGGCTTTACGATCAAGCAGAGCCCACTCGCTATCATACATGTCGTCGGGTTGTTCTTCCAGAAGAGGTTGATGAAGGTCCTTCCCATAAAGAATATCTTCAATCTGTACCTTCCAATACCCAAAATCTTTGCCATCGAATTTCTCGATTCCCATCTTTCCTTCTTCACTTGCCATCGCTCCCACTCGAACCAACAGCTCTGATACCAGTTGTTAGGAAATTAATCCTATTTCCCAAGACCCGTGAGATGCGAAAAAATAAGAAGAATGCGGAATAACAAAGATTAGGCAATCACACACGACACAAAGATTTAAGTGGTTCGGCTTAACAAGCCTACATCCACTGGCGGAGACGACCCAGAGAAAATTCACTATCAAAAGATGAGTACAAGAGAGTAACAGGGTGAGAAAACCACTCAAACCCAAAGCCCCAAATACACCCAATTCTCACTTTGCCCAAAGGAGAATAATAACAAAAGGGGAAAAGAAAACACTCTTTCTTTTTCTTGCTCTCACCTTTTCTTTCTCTCAATTGCTTTTGACACACCAAAGCAAATATTGCTTTGATTTTTTTTTTGCACACATCATTGCTGCACAGCACTTGCCTTTATATAGGAGTACATAGTCGGTGCTTTTTTCTTAGTAAAAGTCCAACAAGAAGACCCACTTTGTGTAGGATAAAGAACTCCAACTCCAACTATGCAAGGGAATTCAAAACCTTGTATAACACAACAAACCCAGTTGGGTCCCACCCCTAAATTCAAGGCACGCATAACATGTGCTTGTGAAATTTGTTAAGAAATGCTGTGTAAATGAGTCAAATTGTTTTGATGAATGACTCCAGTATAGATTCAATTGTTTTGTATTGTTACCATGTCAGGTTCAACTCACCTACCCTGCTTATAGTTGCTGAAAAAACATTGTATGTACCAATGTTTATCAAAACAGAAACAATACAAAACAGCAAAGCCATTGTGCGACTTGAAATTGATTCAATTATGCGACTTGAAAGCCATTGTTCGACTTGAAATTGATTCAGTTCTCATTTTATGTACCATTGTCCCAAACAAAGAAGAATTACTGGAAAATTATCAATCACTGTTCCAATTCCCTGGCTGGAGTTCACTAATAATAAGATCAAAACGTTTATTGCATGCTTCAACAGGCACATGAGAGAATTCCTCTGAAATAATTAGTGCTGAAATAATACAATTTACTAAATTTTGCAGACATCTGTTAAGGTTTACCTTCAATTCTAGTACATGGATTTTTTTTTTCAAAAAGCATTTACAATATTTTCGTAACCAAGATGTAATTTGATGAAACGAGGACATTCCTCCAAAATCAGGACACATTGGCACCTGTCTGCCAATACTCATATTTAGGCACACTATAATTTATCAATGTGTATATATATATATATATATATATATATGTATATATATATATATATATATATTTTATTGGATAACCCCCAACCCCCACCAAACCCACCTCCCCCCCCCCCCCAATACAAAAAAAAAGTATGGTTATAACCATTCCTCACTCAGCGGGGGATAACACTCATTTTGAAAAAAAACCCCTAGTTGGCTTAGTGGTTGAAGTTTGTGATCTTAGGGAATATCACCTCATAGATCTCAAGTTCTAGACTCACTAGGTGCAAACTTCCCCTTAGAGGGTGTAGAAGCCAGCGATTTACCTGAATCCGTGTAAGAAAACTTCCGAGGGTGCGGTGCACGGGTCCGAGGTTTACTCTGCAGAGGTGGGTTCCCCGTCATAAAAAAAAAAAAAAAAACACTCATTTTGAAAAATTGAAAAAATCAGAACATGCACATGGCATTGACCAGCATGTACTCTCTCACACCAGTCATGTCACTGTCCAACACAAGCATGACTTCTTTGTTGCTCCAAGAACAAGAACAATTCATTGCTAAACAATCCTGCAAATGCAGACTCAATTATGTTGTCACCAGCTTTGACTTCTTTAAAATAATGGAATCAGACATGAGTGTATGTAATAATCAATGGACAGTTAAGTCTCACTAATTAGGAGCTATGATATTTGTGGTCTATGTGCATAGGTCAGTGATATAGGACAAAAACCCCACTTTTCATGAATTTCGTTATGTTTGGTTACTTTTTAAAATGTGCTTTTGTCATAGTAAATCCATTAGGAATTGTTCATTAGGAATTAGGAGTTTTTATTAATAATAATTAGGAATTCTTATATCTTAAAGATTAGTAGTCCTTATTAAATTTTTATCAAGATTTCTAGTATTCTTAGGATTTGGATTTGTAACCAATATAAAGGCATGCTTTGGTGTTTGTTATCATTGTTGTTCATTAAATAAAATTTATTTTGAGAGATTCTCTTTTTTACTTGTGGATTCCATAGATTTTCCTGGAGGGTTTTAGAACGTTTGGAGTTATCGTGCAACAATTGGTTTTTACTTGTGGATTCCATAGATAACACAATTTATTTCCCACTGCAACAATTGGTATCAGAGAGAGAAGTATGGCAAATTATGGAGCTAGAAAAAGATTTTCCATCGATGGTACTTGTGGGAACAAAGTTTCAAGAATTGAGGTTGATGACCTAAAACAATAGATGGCAGATATTCGCTTTATGCTCACTAGACTCATCGATAACCGAGGTCTCATTACCAATAGGATACGCGCTGGTGATGTAGCTCACAGCCTACTTGTTGATAGATCTATTTATCATCAACCCACCAATAGGTTTTGTGCCTGATAAATTGCTCGTGGTCAGCCTATTGACAAGCATATTCAATATCAAGCCATTTCATGCAATGTGAAGCAAGAAAATTAGGTTCTATCTCAACCACAGATCACATGCGACAATGGATCTGATGATGAGGAACCAAGGGAGCATAGTTGAAGTGAAGGAAGTTTGTATAGAGAAAATGGAGAATGAGAAAGAAATAAAGAAGATCATGAAGAAATCATAGTCAAATAAGTTAAAGACATTAATTCACCACAGGGATATTCTTGACGTAATTTCCCTATCACAAGGTATGGAGTACGGACAATATTCAAATTTGCAATACTATTACAGTGTTAAATGAAATCCTTCAAAGAACAATTTTGCTGAACTACCCCTTATTTTCTTCAAAAGATGACCATTGCAATATTTCTTGGAAAAAAAAAGATAGTTATTTCTTAGTTGAGAGGATTTTTTCGCAATATTGATTCAATTTTAAGAAGAATGGTTATTACTTATCAAGAAAAAAATTTATTCGATACAACAAATTTCTAAGATTACAAGAATTGAAACTCACCAGTACTTGGAAAAAGATTTAGTGATGACGATTATAGCATGTTGCTTGGTTCGTGTCTAAAGTTGAGAAAGATTTTTTGGGATCCAATTGGTAAGGTACGAGTTTTTACAAGGCTACATGGTTATATGTTGATTTTGGTTAGAAGATAGAGAAAAGGAAGAAAAGCATAGACGTTGTTAATTGGCATTCCAGTAGATCAAGAGAGATGATAAAACTCAAGGATGAGTTTTCGCGAAGTGGAGAGTCTGGAGACTGATGTAGGACAAAAGACCCACTTTTCATGAATTTTGTTATGCTTTGCTAGTTTTTTTAAAAGGTGCTTTTTTCAAAATAAATCCATTAGGAATCCTTTGTTCATTAGAAATCAGGATTCTTCATTTATAATAAGTAGGAATTCTTGTCCTTTAAGGATTAGAATTCTTAATTTAATTTCTATTAGGATTTGTAGCCCATAGAAAGGCATGCTTGATGCTTTGGTGTATGTTTTCATTGAATAAAATTTTCTTTGAGAGTTTCTCTATTTTCTTGGTGGATTCCACCCTTTTTTTTTTTTTTTTTAATTTCTTTTATGGATTTCATAACCTTTGGAGTTATCGCTCGTAATTTTGTTTATCCCCCACCTTCCAGATAGACATGAAACACACGCAGCACACATGAGGTGGCCTTGGTTGGGATTTAAAAGAAAAATTCTAACGGAAATGTGACATTGCAAGCTTTTTAAACTTTGGTACCCGACAGACATTAGAGTTTTTAAAGTTTAAAACCGCAATCGCAATAGTAAGAAAATATTAGAGGAGTATGTAAGTGAAGAGTTTTTTATTTTATTTTATTTTATTTTTTTTAATTCAAATAAGAAAAACCAGGGCAAGGGAATGAGTAAGTGAAGTTTCTCTTAAAAGAAGTAATGCGGGCTCCTTAGTTTTTCTAGTTTTGTTTGTAATAATAATAATAATTATTATTATTATTGTAATTATTTGTTCCTTCTATCATGGATGTTAATTAATTCATTGTTAGTCATAGGAAATACTCAATTCGATCATCACCAACAATAAGGTGGAAAAATAGTAATATAATTAAGTAGGTCCAACAGCTTGCCGATTATCAAAACAAACAAATTGAACAAAAATAAAACATACATACACACACACATATATATATATATATATATATATATATATATATATATGATCATCACCACACTTTATTATTGCGAAACTCTAGGCTTTTTATAAAAGCACTTCATTCACCAAATTGTTTAGGTTGATGGATGAAGATCCAAGTGGACCAGTGGCCTCCTCGGCCAATTTCTTCCACTCCATGACCTTTTTTCGCATTTTCTTACCCTTGTCTCCCTCCATCAACTCTCTCACAATCTTCTCCACTTCATCTCTATTGGCACGATTATCAATCTCCATGCCAATGTCCCATTCATTGCAAGTATACTTGGAGTTTGTTTGCTGATCTGCAAAGAATGGCCAACAAAGCATTGGCACTCCTGCGGTCATACTTTCGACTGTTGAATGCCACCCGCAATGAGTTAAGAATCCTCCAATTGAGGGGTGGTTCAGCACTTCCTCTTGAGGGCACCAACTAGCTATTAGACCTCTTTCTTTTGTTTCTATATGGAACTCTGGCGGCAAAATCGCCGATTCACCGATTACTAAATCTGGTCTAATTACCCACAAGAAAGGGTACTTACTATTTGCAAGTCCCCAACCAAACTCAGTGAGCTGTTGTGATGTCATGACGGTTATGCTACCAAAATTTACATACAATACTGAGTTGGGTGCCTTGGAGTTGAGCCAATGAAGGCACTCGGTTTCTTCTACCCATAAATTATACCCAATTGATTTCAAATGGTCATTGTGTGAGTGATCGAGCAGGAGTTGGAGAGGGCCAATGACATATAACCGAGGAAACATGGGGTAGAGAGCATCCAAAACTTCATGCTCTAACGCATCAAATGTCTGAACAATGATTGCCGAAGCTTTGGGAGCTCTCTCTACTACTTCAACGATAAATTTGAACATAACATCATTGGGATCTGTGGTTTGAATAAAGCTCGGGAGATCACTCAGTCGGATATCTCTCATACCTGGAATCCAGTCTATAATTGTGTCTAGATATCCATTTGTGAGATAGCTCTCATCTGCAAAAACAAATAATGTTTTTTAGTTCAACAAATTGCAATTAAGGCTCTGTTTGTTTAGACGTAAAATGTTTTCGAACGAAAAATATTTTCAGTGAAGAAAAATGAGAAAACTGCGAGAGATAATGCATGTGCAAGATGGAGAAGTTCAAACTCGAAAAATGGTTTACGCTTTTAAAAAAGAAAAATCATTTTACGAAAATTAAAAAAAAGTTTTTGTGGTCAAAGAAAATATTTTTGTTGATCACATAAACATTTTTCGATGGTACTAAATACTGAAAAATAAGAAAAAAGTTTTATAGAAAACAAACAATAAGAGACTAAAAAAAGGGGGAAGGGTGGGGGGAATCGGAAGATTTCAGTAGGGAATTGTCCTTTTTGTTACACCTTTTAGTGGCGTGAAGCCTTTCTCCCTGAGATGAGAAAAATGCATACAAGCCATTAAGGTGCAAGCAGAGATAGTGAAGAGCATTGCAATAGGGATTCCAAGTTCAAGAGCAGCGGTGATAGTGAATGGCATGAAACCATCGGAGACAATGCAAGTCACCGGAGGATTGTTTTCAGTGTTATGGAGTTTCCGGAGCAAGTCGGAAAAAGGAGCCGAGAAGTTCTTCATAATGGAATCGCAAAGGGAAGGGACGTCTTGGCTGGCGTTGAGATCCGACGGAGGGAGGCTGTCGGGAATAGTAAAGAATCGGAAGTTAGGGAGGCCATCCAAGGAGTTGGAGCCTCTTGATCTCAAAAAACGTTGGTGGTTGAACTCGGTATTCACAAAGGTTATGTGAAAACCTTTGCGGTGGAGAAGCTTTGAAAATTTGAGCATGGCCTTTATGTGGCTTTGGAAAGGGGCTGCAACGCAAACTGCATGAGGCTTTTGATCTGCTCCTTCCATTTCCTTCTCTCTTTCTCATGTGCTATCTTCAGATTCATGGTATCTATAAATAGACCTATTTGATGATCATCACAATTTTGGCTTAATTAGAATGTCATAGTCCCAGTTGATTTATAACGCACGTTCTAGATGCACGACAAATGCACCGAACCGGGGGCTGGTCCTACGAATGATTCATATATTGTTTTTCTTCCGAAATGAAATTTATCTATTTGGACTTTTTGACTAGAAAATTCTGTCTACAAAATAATTGAAACTATATATATCTTGTTTCTACCCCTTTTATTATAATTTTTTGGATTAATCGTTGAACTCATGTTCATCTATTACACTTATTCTATTCTGGTTAATTGATGTGTTCTAAATAAGTTTTTATGTCAACTACTTTAGATAAGAAAGTTACTTAAAACATACAACATCAGTATAAAATGAGTGTGATAAATAGGTGAGAAGACTAGCATTATTATGGAATTTGCATTGGCGACCTGGCACTTTTTAACCAACTTTTTTTCTTTTTTTTTTGTATTATTATTATTTTTTTTTTTTATCAACTACTTAAAAAAGTGTAATACTGCGTACTCAACTCTCATATTACTTTCATATAACTAGGTTAATACATAACCCATAAGTAATTTGATTAGCCTTTATTTTTTTTTAAAAAAAATTACAATTGATGAGCACTGCCACATCATCCCAGTTATATAAAAGTAGGACAAAAATTAAGTATTTAGCATTACTCATAAAAAAAAATCACGTTAGGAGTATAAAAAGAATGTTATAAATAAGTGAAGAGTATCATTACTAAAATGATAATAATAATTTAATAATAAAAGGGTTAATTTTATAGATATTGTCTTATAGTTTAAAAAGAGAGTTGTGCAAAGAAAGCATAGCAGAGTGGCAAGGGAGTTACGAATCCTTCCTCTCGTAAGGCTTAAAAATACAAAATAATAATAATAATAATAATAATAATAATAACAACAAATTTTTAAAATTTTTGTAGGGGCAGGCGCTCGTGCCCGACTCCCTTTCTCTCTACCATTGGTCCTCGGGGTGCTTTCTAGCTGTGGGTGGTTGGTCGGTGGTGGTGCGTGGAACGCATGAGGGTGTGATTGGTTTTTGTTATTGTATCTTTGTTGTTTTTAAAATAAAAATATATTCTCTCTAGATATGTTTAATTTTAGTAGCGATTTATGTGGTGAAGTTTTATTTATTTTTTTGTGTTTTGATTTCATGAATCCTTAAGAATAACGGAATTGGTTTCCGATCGGTCTTTTGTTTTCTTATGGTTCCTTTTCTAGGAGCAAGCCATAGACAAATGATCAAGAAGTTATTAGACATAAAGAAGAATTGTCATTATGGTAGTGACAGCGAAGGGGATTGCGATTGATAAATACTAGTAGCGGAGATAAAAATAAATAAAAAAAAGCCAGGGAATCAATTTTGTACTGAAGAGTACAAAATTCAAATCGGAATTAGAAGTACTGCAGAAAGATGGGAAAGCAATAATTAAAGAAGCCAATTTAGACACTTTAGCATTAAAGAAGCCAAGTTAGACACTTAAACAAAGAAGCCAAGTTAGACACTTTAACATTAAAGAAGCCAAATCTGACTTCTTTTTTGTTTTTGTTTGATAAGTAATCTTACACATTTTTAACTACGACCGGCATCTTCCTCGAATATCTGGCACTCGTCATAAGCAAAAAACAATAGAATGTAGCCAAACTTTGTTCACCGAAAAATTCTATTGGATATGTTTTTTTTTTTTTTTTTTTTTTTTTTTTTTCTTTTCTTTTTTACATGTCCATACAAAGGAAAGAGGAGGGAGGATTCAAACTAATGACCTCCACTTCATTAGACGTGGTTCACAGCCGATTGAGGTAGCCCTCGAGAACGATATGCTTATAAGTTGTAATTGTAGATAAACGGCAATAATATTGCGACCATCATTAATTTCTAGATACGACAATATGCAAATAAATAAATAAAAAACTGTCCTTGTAGGCTTGGAGCTCTTGCCTATTATTAAAATATTGATTAAATTAATTAATCCTTTCTTTTTGTAACAACAGAAAATCAATTGCTTATGATAATTGATCATATATAAACAGAGAATAATCATCAGCTTCATCAGAACTTAGAAGCCATGCAGGAAACCAATTTCAAGAAGGCGTGTGCTTATGCTTGCAAACTAGGCTCCAAGAGCCTGTTTTAAACTCTATAATTAAATTACTTTTTGTAACTTATAAATATGAGTTGGAAATTGAGAGTACACAAAATATGGAAATTGAACCATATAAACTAATTCAAAGAGAAATTCATGTAAAAATGCATTTGAATTAATGTCCACCTTAATGCGTACCAAATTGTCTAGGGTTTAAGTACCCGACTATAAGTATCCCCAAAAGGCTACTGTGCGAAGCTTTTAGCCTACAAACCTACCTTGTAACAATCAAAAATATCATTCACATGACACTTTATCTTGAAAACCCACTTACACTCAACAATATTCGTGAAGGATGGAGGAACCAATACTCAAAAATATCACTATTTTTTAAAAAATAAATAAATAAAAAGACGCTTTTAATGGCCCATTTTGCTCACGCTTTAAATAAGCGCTGATATAAATTATCTTTAATTTTCCTTAACTCCAATAATTTGGGTCTTTAAAATAGTGTCATATATGTTTAATTTTAATTGGGACTTTATCGTAAGTGCCAATAAATTTATTGGCACATGCTAAAGATAAAATAAATACATATCCAAAAAAAAAGAAGATAAAATAAATACATGGATGCTTTATTAAAAGCACCATAGTGGTAATTTTTGGCACACCGGCGTGCTTGAACAGTAAGCATGCCGGTGTTAAAATATTATTTTTTTTTATTTTTTTTATTGTTCAAATATTATTTGAATAATATTTTAACACCGGCGTTCAAGCATATCTGTGTGCCAAAAATCACTACTCAAAGCACCAATAAATTTATTGTATGCTGATTAAAAGAGAAAATAAATTTATTGTATGCATGTCATGTCACTTGCTATCAAAATCAACACAACCTATTCTCAGAAAAAAAAATCAACCTAAGCAATCACGTGCAAGAAAGAATTTCATTTGACCAGCCTATGATCAAGAGCAGGTTTTCCTCAAACAGAAAATAATTCTTCAAGGGTGTTCAAATCTCTACCATCATTTATATTGAAATTTTTTCAAGAGGGTACAACTTTTCTTTGGGATTTTCGTCATCATCTTCATCATCTTTCTTGTAAGTACTGCTAAAGTGTTCACCAACCACTCCATGCATGTAATCAAAAGAAAATTTCAAACAAAAAGTTCGGGTTCGTCCCACTAAAGACCGATTTGGTATGGTGAAATTGTGTTCGCTGGTAGACTGAATTGTGCAAATAAATTTTTGGTGGTAGAATTTCGATGTGATGATGGTGGTGTGGTCGGATTTTTGAACATGACGGCTGAGTTTTGGCGTTGTCGTGCTGGTAGTGGCGGTGTGGGGCATGCGTCTTTTGCACCCGCAACATCGTTTGTTGCTGCTCACATAGGTGTTCATTTTTTATTTCCGCTAAAGTGCTCTCGAATCTGCCAAGCAACTCGTCCATTTTTCTTTGGCATTCTTGAAAAGAAGTATAAGAATATATATATATATATATATACTCAAATTGATAGTAAGTTTATATTTTTAGACTTGAGAGTCGGGTGTGTTTGGTAAATGATTTTGAGCAGAGAAATGATGAAAAAATTGATTGATTTGATATAAAGTAGAAGAGAATAACTTCAATCAGGTCATGGTGTAAATCGGGTGTTTTGCACACTCAATAAGAAGAAGGCATCTCATTTGAAATACCAAAAAATAATATAACATATATTTGGTATTTTTACCTAATGTATCAGTAAAATATAATTTTACACCATATTATGATAGGAGGGACTTACTTTTTTAAAAAAAAAACAATAAGTTTAAAATTTTTTTGTAAAAAAAAAAAAAAAAAAAAAAAAAAAAGAGTTAAGTCTTTAAGAGAAAGTGGAAAATGGCTTGCCAAACAAAACCTAATTCCTTCCTGAATGAACCAACCACATGAAACAACACACAAGGAGATCGACCGACTTCTTTCTAAAGTTCAGAACATATCTCAATATCCTACATGAAAAGGCATATTAACTTTTATATCCTATAAAGGTACCTAGAGGTTGTCTAATATTACCCTGTATCCCTTTTCATCTTTTACAACAAATTAAATGAGAATAAATTAAGCTCCACCTGTATTATTTGAAACAGTAAAACTTTATATAAAATTATGTAATACAAACCTCCAATAAGTTTAAGCTGTCTACAACTATATAAGATGGCACATTTAATTAATGGAAAATCTCTTAGTGCGTGCTACAACAATAATAAATGATCAATTGGTAAGTATGATCTTTATACAAACACTTCTCTCCGAAATGAAATAAAGCAAGTGATCTTTTGCAATATATGTGGCTTTTAAAGCTACCATCAGATTAAAATCAATACAAGTTCATCACAAATTCAATTGTGGTTTTAAAAATTACAAAATTAGATGTAAAAATGAGAATATGTGTAGCAAACACCAAATTTTACTGTTGTATAATTTACCTGGAAAACTATATAGTAAAAAAAACATGTAAATAATTCATGCATGTTTTGTCACATGAAGGAAATGCTGTGTGGCCGATGATTATAAAATTTAATTTATATTTCCACTATATATGGAGTTACCCCACATATATATACATGTGAAAGAAACAACAATATATATATATATATATATATATATAACGCAATAAATCAAGAGATGGATCTGATCATCTTCTGTATATAAAAGTCTCCAATAATCATCAACCCCTCTATGATAGCATGGAATTAATATGCTCATCTTCTTTAGGAGAATGCGTGCTACATCCATCTACTCACCAAAAACGGTTATATGATGAGAATATGGGTTGGGATTTTTTTGACGATTTTCTTTTGTGTATGAATGGGTTGGGAAGATGGGTTTTTTTTCACTCATTAAAAATCTGAAATTTGCTTAGTATAGAGACTAGTGGGGGTGGAACAGAGGTTGCGTTCAGCGGAGGAATATTTGGCGTTGGGGTCTAGTGATAGGAATATTTGGGGTTGGGGTCTAGTGATAGTATAAAGTTATGATTAGATAAAATAATAGCTGAATTGGAATGCAATTTCAATTCAATTAGGATTAGATTATTTAAATTAATATTAAGATTAGGTCATTAGAATTAGAGTTTTTTTGAATTTGAATATTACAACTTTAGGTGTTATCCCTTTAAACTTTATCTACTTGTATTTCTATTTAAAGACGACGTATGTATCGAGCTCCAATTGGATTCACTTGTGGTCTGTCTTCAACCCTAATTGGAGTTCATTATCAATACTATTTCCATTCTCATTTCCACATTCATCCACTATTCATCACTTTCATTAGAAATTACCTATCATCTAGCGGAGGAGCGGAGGAGGCAGGGCGATGGCTCCAAAGCCTCCAATAGTGTGTCAATGAGTACTTTTGTCGATGAGTGAGTTTGGTTCCGATGTTTTCATACATTTTTTATTTGTTGTGTATAATTGAGTTGTCCAAATTTGATTGGGGGTTGCAAAAGAAGAGTTTTACGCCTTGTCAAGATAGTAGGGGTTCTCAAACCGTAAAACATTTTTCGAATTTGAACATCTTATTCTCAAATCGATAGACTCTGCTGAAAAGTCCCTAAGGCTCGCCCAGGACTTGACCGGGACCCACTTGGGACTCGACTGGGACTTGTCCGAGACCTTGTTGAGACCCGCCCAAGACCTAATCAAGACGACTAGAACTCTCCAGAAATCAACTATGACTTATCCGAGAGTTGTTCTTCACCCCGTCAGGACTTGCCTGGTACCCTGCTGGGACCTGCCCAAGTCCCTGCGAGGACCCGATCGTAACCCACCCCAAGACCTCTTCAAGATCTAACAGGTAATTGCCCAGGACCTTATTGGGATTCGAATAAGATCAGCCTGAAACTAGACTGGGATCCTATCGGTACTCGCTCGAGATATCTCGGACATGTCTAAGTCAAGTCCCAGGCGAGTCTTGATGGGGTCTCAAACAGGCTCCGGCGAGGTCCCAATCAGGTGCCAGGTTGGTCCCGATCAGGTCCCAACAAGACTCGGTTAGGATACTTCCAAGACCTGGTCGGGACATTTTCGTAATTTAGAGTTTAGGATGATTGAATGAAAATATATATAAATTGTGATTTTGAGTATGCACCAAACACAGTAAAATGTTTTCTGCTTAAAATATTTTTTGACGAAAAATATTTTATGTCGAAATAAATGGAGCATTAGTTAGGGAGTAAACTTAATTTGCAGAACTTTGACAAGCTAATGGCAATTATTAACCTATTTTTCTTTCTTTTTTTCGTTTTTAAGATGAGAAAAATTATATTTAATTCCTAGGTTTTGATTTTGTTTTAATTTAGTTTTCGGGTTTTGAGCTTTGCCCCAATATAAAATGAGGGGATCTTTTTAATAGATTGCTATACGATAGTGTCACTTGAAAAATTAACCATTTTGTTTTTTACAAATGCTGATTTAATGGCTATTTTTAATGCCACATCATCAAGTTGTATGTTAGTCATATAATAGTATGCTAAATGCATTACTCATTTAAAAGAGGTCACTCGCACTCTATTACTTAATTTACCATTCAGGTTTGTCATCGGTCACTTGTATCTCATTTGACACGTCAGTGTTTATGTTAGCATTCGATGCAAATGCCACATCAAGAAGTACCAAGTCATTTGTAGAACAAAAAAAAAAAAAAAAAAACCTTAGTTAATTTCTTGAAAATTTATTAATTATATATATATATATATGATCGGTCGCACGACTATTGATTTCTTGAAAATTTCTTGAAAAATCGTTGTTGCTACCAATGGACGTAGGCAATCTTGCCAAACCACATTAAATTATTGTGTCTTAATTCTTGATTCTTGCTTCTTTTCCTTCTTAGTTGTATACAACACACATTGCAAGTAAACAAAAGGGGAAAAAAAAAATTACAAAACAGAAGTTTGCAAGTGAACAAATTAATAAGCAAATTATCAAACCTATTTGACCTCGTGCTGGCACAGAGTCCTCTGTTCATACACCCCTCCAACATTACTGATGGAGTCCAAAACAGAGTCTCTTCTGCGACTTATGTGATATTTAATCAAGATTTAATACAAAAATTCACATAATATTTGAGCTTATGACCAAATTCATTTCCTTGGTTTTGTTAGTTACAAGTTACATGAGATCGTGAGCCTCAACTGTGTGGGAAAATTCAAAATAATTTACAAAATTTCTGGTAAGGAACTGTCGACATTTACAACGTTAAAGAATAAAGACCACTCCGGCTGTTTGATTTCACCAGAATAGTTCAAGTTGTATGCAGAAGTTTTGTCGTCAACGGGAAAAAAAAAAAAGTATATATATGTATATATATATACTCATGTATTGCCTCCGAAGAGACTGGTCTGGCGGCCAATCCTACGCGGCAACCCAAAATTTTGGTAAGCCCTGATTTCACCTCCCAGCCCGGCTGTGACAATTACCAACCCCCATGATGTTGGTTGGATGCCATGGCTCACATGGGTATTTCCAGCATCAAACAAAGACCAAGAGGAAGACCAAGAAGAGGATGGATTTGCAGCAGCAGATATGGAAAAAGAATCGCCGACCCTAACTGATGCAGAAACTGAATTGAAAGACTCACCAATCCCAGATTCCGTACGAGAAACCAGAGCAAGCTCTTCCTCTGTGGGAGTTGAAACACTTTCTTGAGCAGTGGAGCCTTTCTTGGGAAGCGGTGGCAAATGTCTTTTACTGTTTGTGCTGTTGTCCTCTCTGATTGGAGAAGCACTGGCGGATGGTAATGGGGAGTTGGAAGTTTTGGAGTGCCTTTTTGAATGCACTGGCATGGGAGGGGGATCACCTTTTATTGTGCCTGGCCATGGGATTGCTACTGAAACATCCTTGCACTGGAAGTGCTCTTGTTGTTGGACGGTGACTAAGTTTTTGCCTTTTCCATTGCCTGCATTTCTGGGCTCTTCTCGCTTCCAAATGTAAACATGAGAGTCTTCACTTGCACTGATGATATATCTCCCGTCTACACTAAAAGAAGCTGCAATTTGGCTGCTTGTATTTCGAAAGCCTGTGATCAAGAAACAACCAACCCCATTATGAGTTACCATTAAAAAAGTTTTAAAATGATTATATATGGAGATACCTTTGAACTTATGAGTGATATCTGAACCATCCAAAATCCGAATCCGGGAATCAGCAGAAGTAACAAGCACTTCAGATGGATTTCCTGGGGCAAACTGTTCATACATAAAGTTACTTGCCAAGCAATGATAAGGAGAACAAAGGGTGATAGAATTTGAAACTAAAAAGCAGGATTACCTGGAAGCCAGTAATTTTTTTAGCGTGAGATTTCTTCTTTGTTTGAATATCGATTTGGCTTATTTGATCCAACTTGCAATCTGGGTCAAAAATAAGATGGAATCAGCAGAGGCTTATGTATAAAATAGGGACTAAAAGACACTCATATATACCTTCTGTGTTATACTTGCGAATAATCCCTTTGTGTGAACCAATGATGGCACCCTGCAGTTTTCAAAACCAAAAAACTTCATTCTGACAAATAAAATTAAGGATTCTACGTTGAAGAGTATGAGACACAAAACAAAACATTCTGGAAAATATGTTAGAAACTGGACCTGGCCATCAGGGGTGTAAGATGCAGCGGTGACCATTTCATGAAAGTCAATCCAGTCTACAACATGCCGATCAGGTATGCTCCATAGCCTAACCTTTGCATCCAGTGAGCCACTAATGAAATAATTGTCATCTACAGGATTGAACTGTATGCAAGTTACTGCAAAAACCAATATTCCCACGTCAAAAATGATCTATGGGTTGGATTATGATTGACCTATATAATCTTATATTTATGTATCGACACGATCTGAATCTGACACGCATTAATAGGGCTGACAAAATTTTGATATGACCTATGAATCTAACATGAACTAAACACAAAATTAGTTATGCTTCTTACCATAGTCATTGTGGGCAAACAACTTTAAGCAGCTCTTGCTTTCTAAGTCCCATAATCTCACAGTTTTGTCCATTGAAGATGAAAGCAACAGCTGCAAATCCATTCAAAATTGGACCTGGTTATATTAACATCTCTCTGTAACTATGTACATAAGAAATGTAAAGAAAAACTATTGATACACATTATTTAAAGTGTCAGCATTTCGTGTGCAACAATTGTTGATTCATGATAACCTGAGATTTGGACCAGGACAGGTCCAAAACATCATCCGCATGACCTTGGAATGAGCAGACAGGCCTCTCTGAAAGCGAGAATACTGTCTCCGGCACGTGAACATAATCTGGAATCGAATTCCATTTTCTGGTGGCAGACTTTCCCTTTCTCTTCTTCTCCGACGGCAATGGCGTAACCTCCCCAAGAGCCGGAGAGGGCCTATTATCCGGCGAAGCAGCACACAACGAAGGATGGATGGGACTCATATTCTGGGTCATAGCTCCTCCTTCCTCAATAGGCCTTAACGACATGATCTCGCACTCCTGCACTTCCCACACGTGAACCACCCGATCCTCCCCTGCGCTGGCAAGAAACCGTGCGTCGTGGCTGAATTTGATCGTCCAAATCGACCCCTCGTGGGCCTGAATCTCTTGGCATAAATGCAGCGCCGAGAGCTCCTTGTACGTCTTCCCGCTCTGCCGGACTTTTACCCATTCCGACGAATTTTTTCCTAGTCTCTGCTCTAACAGTACCGGAAATGGAAGCTGCGAGAATTCTCTCTCCTTCTCACCAATCAACCCTCCGCTCATCGAATTCGCTATTCCCCTCACGTTCTTCAACAGCGCAGCCCCTCCTCTCTTGCTCATCCTTAGACTCTTGGAGAAATACGAATTGGCGCTCACTTTTCTCTCGATGGCGCTTTCGTCGATGCCGTTCATCAGATTCGATGAGACTTTCTCTCGACGCATTAGCTCCTTCACCACCGGAGAATACCCAACACACTTTTCGAATTCCTCCATCGTCAGCTTCCTCCCGGTCTGAAGGTCACTGAGCCTGTTCCACATCCCGTCTTCGTCGTACTCGCTTACGATGAACTCCGTCCCCGTGTCCAGGTTCTTGATTAGAAAGAACGCGCCGAACCGGGTCTTCGACAGCGCGCCCCGGATGGACCGCCCGGTACCGGTGGCGGATTCGGATCCTTTCGGCCACACTCTGATGGAATCCGCGTACGGAGGGAATACTCGAGCGTGTGGCGCGAGTATCATCGAGTAGGTTCTCGTGAGCCTTTGCTTCGATACTGCGCCGATCAACTCCACTTTCCGTCGCCTGGATATCGAAAATGTCTCGATATCGCTGTCGGACCGTGACCGGACCAGAACGAGCGGCAATTGCGACGGCGATGGGGAATTGGAATTGGAATTCGAAGGCGACTCTGTTTTGGGTTCTTTGGTAGGAGAGGTAGTTGGTGCAGAAGTAAGCCGTTGAGATTGAGATCTATTTGAAACGATGCGTTTGAAGCTGATAAAATCTTTCTTATTGTTGTCCAAGCCCATGCCACGTAGTAGGCGCTTGCGGCGTTCGTTGATGGACCCCGGCGCGGAGATCCAGACATCGTAGTCGGGGGGTGGGGACGAGGAGCTTCGAGATTTGGCGGAGTGGACGGAGGAGGCGGCGGAGGTGAAGGACACGCGACTTTCTTCGAAGTCGACGCTGTCGTCGTCTTCTTCAGATGAGGAGGACGCGAGGTCGAGCGAAATGGCAGAGGAGACTCTGTCGTTTGACTCGTAGAAGCGGTCGTCGGCGTCGTCGTCGTCGCGGAGGCCGTCCCAGTTCATCGTTAGAGTCCGTTTGCGTTCCATCTTGGCGCATTGGTGAGAATTGTGTGGAATTATTGTTTGAATTTTTATTTTTATTTTTTATTTTTGGAGGAAAAATGGAAAGAATTAGAACAGGAGGAGGAAGTGGAAGAGAGAAAAAGGAGGGGGAGATGGAGGCGGTTGGTTACCGTTGGAGGAAAAGAAACGGTCAAAATAAGGGGGTTATGGCTCATTACATCTCTTCACGTCTGCGAGGCTGTGAGCATTTTGGTCCATTGCTTATGGCTTGGACGTGGTCACCAAAGCGGAAAGAACAAAATAACATCTTAAAGTTTAGGAAAAAATATTGTATCAATCAAATTATTCTTTAGGGTTTAAAATTAATCAAATCTTTCTTTTAAGATTTTATTAGTTATCAAATCACCCCTTTCCTCCTACTTTCGTTAATTGCCGATCTAAGAGAATTCAAAATCATATCCAATAGTTATACAACACGAGTATATATTGTACAATCAACTTTACCAAGTCAAATGCATGTCACCGTGAATTACCACGTCATTAACAATGCCGAGTCACCAAATCATTAAATCTCATATAAAAAATAATGAAAGAGGTGGTGGTCGTTCGATCACGCCCTCCCACAACATAGAAGTTGTTGTGGCCACCTCTTTTCATATTAGGTGGGGGTGGCTACACATTGACCCCTCCCACAATATAATATGGATTAGTGGGAGGTGGTGACGGCATGACCACCCCTCTCATAATAGATGAGGTGGCACCTGACAATCTCCTCCAACAACAAAAGGGTGGTTGTGCGACCAATTACTTCTCTCTTTTTGCTTATATGAGATTTGGTGATTTGCTGACAATTCATTTTTAATGATGTGGCATTTTATGATGTGGCTTCTTCATTGATGTGTCACAAACATGGCGATCCACCGTAGTATGCATCTAACGTGATGAAGTTGATTGTGCAATATTGTATACCTGTGCCGCAAAAGTGTTAGATATGAAGTGGCATTCCTTCATAAAAGTTAATGAAAAGTGGGACGAAGTGAATGATTTGATAATGAATTAAAGCTTAAGGATCGATTTGATATATTTTGAATCCAAATGAGTTATTTGATCAAAATCCAAATGAGTTATTTGATAAAAGATCAAATCCCGGGAACTAGAACAGTATTTTTCTCTAAAGTTTAACACATCATTGATCTAAGATATGGTTGATTGGTTCTTTTTTTGAGTTTGGTTAGAAAGTGTTAGAAGACATTTCCTTTTGCAACTCAGCTTGAGGATGGACACAACTCATAGATCAGAATAATAATGAAGATTGATATCCAACCTCCTACTCAAGAGCACCTAAAAAGGAAGAGGTTGGATAAGCTCAGAGACTTGCTCGGCGATAATATCTCCAATGCTTAAGTTAATAATCTATCTAAGGAGACTGATAAAGATAAAGTAGTGGTGCAAAATAAAGGACACTTGCAGGATAATCTCTCTCTCTCTCTCTCTCTCTCTCATACTTATAATGTCTTAGTTTCGTGGTTAATTGAGAGGCGGTTCCATATATCCTTTAGTCTTACCCTTAGGGAGGTAATGTTCATATTCATATTAATGTTAGTGTAATTTGAAGTATATATTTTGTTGGGGAGAAAATATCTCTTAGTAGGTCCCACTCCTTTTTAAACTTACAACATTACCCTCACCACTCATTGGGCGACACATGTACACACCACTTTTGCACTTGAAGATATAAGGAGATAGGAGAAAAAGAGAAAAGGGGTTCTTCTCCTTCCTCCACGCAAGACCTCTCTAGCAAAGGTGTAGAGCTAGAGGGAGGATATCTCTCTCTCCAGAAAATTTCTCTCTCGCATATCTCTTAGACTCTGATCTCTATCCCATGTCTCTCTCTCTCTCTCTCTCACCCTTCTCTCTTCCCCGTAAATCTCATGTACCTCTCTCACCATTTACACACTAATTTATGGATAAATAAAGATAAATTTTCATTATATTTCTTATCCACAAATAAAGATGCTAACTTAAGCTTCAGAGAGTTTTCGGCTCCAACCGAAGACTCTCTGTCTTTGTTTTGCAGGAATCTCATTGCCGTACATGGGGTTCTTTACAGCTTCGCTATCAATAAAATCACTAGGTAGCAAATTCTTGGACTAGAAAAACGCTCCAACATATTTCATCAACTTATGATTTAATGATTGAAGAATCACTATTAATCATAATGCTTTATTAAGAAAGAGGATTTTTGTTGTTGCCATAAATCCGGTTTTTTCTCTGAAATATTGGTCGAACCTTTTCTTTTTGGGCACAATGTTTGTAACAACTTATTGCACCAACTTAGAGAATTGTATTCTGGAAGTTCTCTTTCTTTGTGCAATCTATATGATCATGAATTAGTCAATGATTTTACTAATCAATGGTTTTCTTAATTTAGATCATGAATCTTGACACTGTAATATTTTGAAAAACCGCAAGCCCTCTAGTACTCCAATCGTGCCACATTTTCTTCAACTTTAATTATGATATTTTTGAGTTGGCTACATTTTTCCCATAGGAATATATGCTATCTTACTTCATTATATATGTGCTGCTGCATGCCATTTTAATCACCAGCTTTACCCATATGTTGAAAATGTTTAATAAGTAATTGGGAATATGTTTTTTAATTAGCAGTGAAGATGCTACAGTACTGGTGTTGATTGGTTGCTGACTGTGTGCCACGTAGGCTATGTGGAGATCGATGAAGCAGATTGAGAATCTTGATGTTGAGAGAGATCCTTCAGCAGTCAAATAGGGCAAGGTATCTTCACCTTTAACCTTGAAGTTCTCTAGTTCTTGTTAGGTTGTGAAAAATAGAAACTAAGAAGACAACATGAACATGATCATGCAAGGGAAACTATATATGACTAAACTACATTGTTTATATTAGCGGGTTTATGATGTTTGTCAGTATTTTCCATGCTATGTAAACTTGATGTTGTTAATCTGATTGTCAATTGTTCAGCACTTTTGTTGAATTCTGTTCTTTTGAATGTATTTGATCTTAATTAAATATTGGTGAATAGTCGTAGTTGTCTCCTTGTGCACCTTCAGTTTCCACCCTACTTTTTCTAGCCATTGGCGCGCCCACCCCCACCACCCCACGCCCCCCCCCCCCCCCCCCCCCCCCCCCCCCACACACACACACACATATATATATATATATATATATATATATTAAATTTATCAAAACAAAAATTCCAAACTTATCAACGACAATTTTAGTTGTCATCGCTTCAACAACCACGATTTGTCATCGATCATTGGTAAGAATAGATCAGCGACAACTGAATGCAGACGTATGTCGTCTCTAATAAGAACATATCAACAACGACATTAGCTTTATCGTCACTGATAAGAAGATACCAACAACGACACGCCGCTTTAACCATATGACTTCTTTGTTTTTTGAGAGGAAAAAAAAAACTAGATTGGTTATCTTTGGTCAAAAACACGTATAAGTTATGTATCTGATGCTCATGTTTATAATCCAAACAAAAAATTACATAAAGACAGAAATGGACAGGAAGGTGTCATCATCTGGGGCTTAATTAAGCTGGCATTTCTTGTCTGTTTTTCTGAAATGGATGGATCATAGCTAGTCAAGGACTCAAGATAGTTACACTCTCTTGGCAAAATAAAAATATCATTTTTTTTTTTTTATGAGATTGATAAATTGGAAACAATAAAGAATTATTCCTTAGATCATGGGGATATTGTTCTTTCTTTTATCTACTTAATTATTATCTTCAAGGATGTTTGCCTCTCTTGGAAATCTAAGTTTGATCTATATAATTAAGGGATGGATTAGTCTTTGGCTCATTGGATTAACCAAATTAATTAAAATAATTACTACATGACCTTAAGGAAATGACAATGCAATGCAATATGATATCGTCATCTTCATGGAACCAAAAGGGAATTGGCCTAAGCGTAAAATGGACGAAAGAATCTTTCAGAAAGAGAAAAAGGATTCCAAATCTTTAATGTCGAAAAGATAGAAGCTTCAAATTTTATTCAATCTCTGAGAATCAAATTCTCTGCTCAGAACAAACAGCATAAGACCTTGAGTACAAAAGAACCCGAGGGTGCAGTAAAGTAGGAAATTCTACATATCCGCCTCTTTTTTCTTGGTCTTTACTTCATATTTGATGATCTTTTGAAAACTTTAACTTTACACAATCTTCTGGGTCTTGGACCAATCCCACCAAATCAAGATCTAAAACCCAGAAAAGAAAAAAAAAAAAAAGAAAAAAAAAAGGAAGACAAAATCAAGAAAGAATAATCATTCTCCATTGCACCATTCTTATAATTTAGATGATCTCTCTGCTTCATCGTCTCTTCGAGGTTTCTTGTTGCGATTTGAATCAGAGAGAAGAGGGAAAGGGAAAAGCGATTCGATCTCTTCGGAGAATTCAAGCGGGAGATTTCTGCGTACCTTATTTGCAGGGAATTTTCTTTTCAATGGCGGTTTGGGTTTTTTTGGAGCAGGTGGGCACTGTTTGATCACTGGGATTTTGTGATCCAACGATGTTGGAGTTTTGAACCCATCATCGTCTTCCTCGACGACCATGACTACTTCTCCTAGCTGCAGAGATGGCCTTTCGCGTTCCTCATCAGGAGTCTTCACCTCGCAACAATGTCCATCGTCTTCCTTGACGACCTTGACTACTTCTCCTAGCTGCAGAGATGGCCTTTCGCGTTCCTCATCAGGAGTCTTCACCTCGCAACAATGTCCATCGTCTTTCTTCTTCTTTTTCTCTTCTTCTTCTTCTTCTTCTCGTTTGTGAAGCTCCGGCACGTCATCATAACTACTCTCACTCTCGTCTTCAAATATCAATCTGGGTGTCGCCAAGATTTTGAATTCCACCACTTCTTTAGAGTCTTTGATGAGAAAAACCTCCGAATTCGACATGCTTGAGAAGGAGATCAATCTGGTTGAGTATTTCTGCGTACGTGTAAGATGATAGAATTACCAAATTAAACGAAAAACCAAGAAGAAGAGAGAGAGAAAGAGAGATGGGAAGGCTAGAAGAGAAGTGTGGTTGTTAGAGATATCCTGCATACGGAATGGAATATAATCCTCAAATCACCACTTTTTTTTTTTTTGTTTGTTTGGTGATTTCTACAGAGCTTCTTTGTCTATACTTTTGGTGTGTCTGTGAGAGAGAGAGAGAGAGAGGAAACGGTTTCAACAGAGGCTATAAAGAGAGAGAATGAGGGAGTTTATGTGCATCGGATCCTTCGCCAGGAGGAGGTTTTGACGGCCTCCACATTCTCTGCATAGAGAGAGAGAGAAATATTAGAGAATTTAGGAGTAGAAAATCTGGGTTTCGAAGTATGCTTTTCTTTTTCCTGATCTCTACGAACTTTGATGCAGCTATGCACGTGGTCTGCGACAGGGGGGACCATGTAATTAGTTGGGAAGAAATAAAAATAAATATATACACACATAAGAAGAACCCCGTTATCATCTCGTGATATATTATTAACGCTTCATCTCATATATATATATATATATATATATGCTTTGTTTATATACCAAGTTAAGGACTGCATGTAATAAACTTGACTTTGTCAACTTCTACCTTTTGTATGGCGTACGCCATTCCCATCTGTTACTACTTTGCCTTCACAATTATAACCCATCAGATTCCGTTGAGATTAAGATACGTGTTTCATATGTGTTTCATGACAATATATAGAATAAGGGGCTAGTTTTAATGGAATATAATTGGACCCAAGTAGAAATCCCGTCATTTGCAAGTTACTATTGCCAATTAATGAGTTTTAATCTCTATTCATTTTGAAGGAAAATATTTTTTAGCCTTTGGGTCGTATAGAAAATGAGCAACAGCGAAAAATAGTCGTCAACGTCCAACAACCTCTAGTGGAGGGTCCGAAGATGGTTTGTGAACTCGATCCGTTGATTTGAGAAAGAGTTTCAAATCCAAAAAATGATTATACTGTTTTAAAAAACATAAACTATTTTATATAAATTAAAGAAAATATTTTTTTGCTTAACCAAAAATGTTTTCGACCGTACGTACTAGAGAAAACATTTTATATCGAAACAAATATGTAAATTAATTAGCTAGGTTCTTAGAATATGGTTGAAGAAAATGCTTTTACATCCTATGAGTGGAGTTGGGAAAATGGCCTTAATTAATTAATGCCTCGATGGAGTTGTTGCAATTTGTATACCACATGTACAAGCCAATAACACTATAAACCTAGCTATATTTTATGGTTGGTGAAGCATTAATATTATATATACCTTTTTTTCCGAATATTGCGTCCACTGAACTTTTAAGTAAAAATCAAAATTCTTTTAGTCATTCCTTGTAACTTCCAATATCCCATAAAAAGAGATTAATTTCTGGTACCACTAAATTACGTACGAGGCCTAATTTATCTAATTTAATCCAAATACTAATTAAAGCTACCACTCTGCGAATAGGTAATTAGCTTAAAATTAATGCAACCCAAATACCAAATCTGGTGCAATTTTTCCTCTTGAGTTAGATGGGCATTGAATAAGACCTAAGTTCAAATCATATCAAGCGGTCCCCAAGGGGTAGCTCAATAGGCTGTAGACAACGCTTAATGAAGTGGGGGTTACTAGTTCGAATCCCTTTCCCCCTTATCTTGTATGGACATGTCAAAAAAAAAAAAAAAAAATCATATCAAGCGGGAAAATATGTCAAATTACAGGGAATTAATTTGAGCATTTAAAACTCTATAATTTAGTTGTATGATCAATAAGAATTAGAAGATGCATGATTAATATTTATATGATCTTCATCATGTGATTTCGATTTTGCTATGTTAGAGTAATTGAGTCAAAACAACTGCATAGATCTTTACTATTTAGTTAGTCAGATTCTTATTATCAGTGGTGGTGGTGATTCAGTTGCCTCAAAAAAAAATTTTAAATAGCTGAAAAATTATTAGGTTGACAGTTCGACTCTCGAAATGAGAATCATTAATTCTATTAGCATTAGTTGTCTTAGATCTCATTGATGCCTAGATGGGTTTATAGGTCAAGAATTCGAATTCCGAAATGAGAATCCTCAATCCTATTAATAGTAGTTGTTTTAGGTTCCACTGATGCCCAGATTGGTTTGAGTCATGGTTGTCAGGCTATAGATTTTCACTGTCTAGGCCTCTTCTATGAAGCTTCCAGCAAGAAGAAATGTTTTTTTTTTTTTTTTCTTTTATGTTTTTCTGTTTTTTGAGTGTTTGGCGTGGTGTAAAAAATCTTTTTTGAACCATTTTCAGAGCTGCAAACGACAGCGAAAAACATATCGACATTTTCCGAAACAAATGGGGCCTAAATCAGTGAAAGTGTGATGTCGATGAAATTCATTGTAGCATGCCAAGACCATTAACTAATCAAACCAAACTCTACACGACAAAAACTATGATCTTGGTCGCAAAGACAATCATCATACTCCATGTCATCGGCTCTGCATTTTCTCAACGTAAAATCTCTATCAGCTGCATGCCTTTCAGCAAACTCTTGAAAGCAACCACACCAACTTTGGCATCAGTAACGCATTCTCTCTAATAATTAGGGCCATATGATACAGCTGCTCATAAGGACACCACTTTTGCTAGTAGAAAGGGAAATTTTCATCAAAATGGAAATATAGAAATAGACAACATATATTGTACATATTTATCAACTCGAAGATGTTGCTCCTTAGTTGCTTATAGTAATAATCTGCAGCACTTCTGCACTTCTGACATGTTGTATTAATTGATCCTCAACAGGGGATTGGATTGGGGCGATGAACTTTCTTTATTGCATGCAATACGAGTAGTTTAAGTGAAAGGATATTTGGGTTTTATCTGTTCAGATAGGTACCTGAATAGGTGTGGTCCAAATATCCTCGCACATGCTGTGTTTATGGTGTCCTTTCCGAATAGGTGGGATCGAATAAGTACCCTCTCACATGAAACTTATTGCACTGGATCGATCGAGATTAATCTTTTATTCCTGTTTTTACTCTTCCCATCTTGTCTTAATGTGCAATAAACAAGGCTCGTCTTAAGACTAGAAAATTAATTAGGATTGAGGCCAAAGATCGAGCTTCGTCTCTCTCTCCCCTCTAGTGCTCACTACCAAATCTTAATCTTGAGCAAACCACCTTGTTTCCACCGTTTGGGGGCGGGGGGGAAGGAGGAGCTCCTCCTCTTTTTCTTAATTTTTCTTTTCTTTTCTTTTCTTTTCTTTTCTTTTCTTTGCAACTTGGGAGTCCGTTCTACTAAGTTTCACCATCATCGTCCATGCATGAGCCCCACCAACCCACTCGTTAACATGCTTTGTTCAGCCCCAGCTCCTTCGTCTCTGCGAGTGTCCGCTACGAACCCACTATAAAAATAAGCAATTTTAGTAACTTATCGGTAGTGACAATTTTTTTGGCAAAAAAACATCACTACTAGTGTGGTGTCGTGTCAATAGCGATGTGGGTGACACATCAAAAATTATATAGTCTACAGTGAAAATTAGTGACATGTGGAATTGAACACATATCATTAATTAGTGACGTGTGAAATTTCACATGTCACCCTCCTAAAGGTGACATGTTAATCTTGACACGTCACCAATTGGTGTGGTGTCGTGTCAATAGCGACGTGAGTGACACGTCAAAAACTATGTAGTCTCCAGTGGGAATTAGTGATGTGTGGAATTGAACACACGTCACTAATTGGTGACGTGTGAAATTTCACACATCACCTAAAGGTGACATGTTAATCTTGATACGTCACAAATTGGTGTACACTAACGGTACTGCTTTAACACACATGTGGTGTACAAGCTACCGCCATCTCTGTAGTTTAATTGATGTTCACACGTTTGGTCTTTGGCTTTCTGCTCTCTCCCACATCAAATATTCGCAGTTAGGCTGATTTCATTAAGTGGTGATCACATTTTCCGGTTGCAAATGGTTTTGAGGTGTCCTCTGGACATTGGGCTGGTGTCTTCCAAAGGTGCCTATGTTCCGACCTCTATTAGTATCATTCCTACTGCAGCAATTCTCCTTCAGGTATGCTACAACAATGGCTTCACAGTGGAGATTCGAGATGGGTTGCGGAACCTTTCGAGATTCGTGCACTTTCTCATGTGTATTGGAAAGGTTGATGGATCTTTCAAGAGTCGACATCTTCTCCTGCCTCAAACCGCTACTTAATGCGGCTTTTTTTTTCTTACTGCCGATGCCAAAAATGTATAAGACCGTGCCATTGATCACTTGGCATAGTCTTTCTTATTTTATGCTTAGAATGCTTGTATTTGTTATGTTGTAATATTTCTCTCCTTTTCTCTTGCAGTTTGCTTAGAAAAAAAATGATAATTAAGACTAATCCTCCTCTCAAAAAGGGAGTTGAGATCTAATCAGCCTCCGTTTGCTATTATCATATATATATATATATATATATATAGCATTAAAAAGCTTCCATTAAAAGAATAGGGATAAATGCAAAATTGGTTCCTATGGTCGGCCTAATTTACAAATCACTCCCTGTGGTTTAAAAAATAATTTATAGGTCCTTCGGGTAGGCCAAAATAACATTTTATTCCCTAAACTCATTTTCCGTTAAATGATTTAACGAAAATCGTTACATTGCCACATCACACCCAATAAAAATAAGACACGTGTTCTTTTTATTTATGCTTTTAAAAAATGACAATTAAACTTTTTCACGTCATTTTAAGGCTCCAACACACACTCCACGTCAAATTAAATAAACATAATCCCTCTATCTCCCTTGTGTCGTCGTCGTCTTCATCTTCCCCAATGATTCTTGCCGTCGTCTTCATCTGCGTTTTCTATTAAAACTTACATCCACACATGAATATTCCTACAAGCACAAGCACCATTTTACACATGCACACTAAAGGACAAAACAAGCCACGCAAAAGAAAAAAACAATTGCATATCTCAAAAAAGAGATCACTTTTTAAAAGATGAACCTACGGTTTGCTTTTTAAAGTCACCATCTTCCAACATCTATTTAACACAAATCAGAAAGCACTTGCCATAGAACAAAAACAAAAAAACCAGACACATAGAGAGGGAGAGATTGTTTCCATAGAAAGCATTGTCAAAAAACACAGATGCCAAAATTTCAGACGCAGTTGAAGACGATGGCAAGAATTGTTGGGGAAGATGAAGACGACGGCAGCACAAGGGATATAGAGGAATTATGTTTATTTAATTTGACATGAAGTGTGTGTTGGAGCCTCAAAATGACGTGTAAAAGCTTATTTGTCATTTTTTAAAAGCATAAATAAAAAAGAACAAGTGTCTTACTTTTATTGGATGTAATGTGACAATATAACGGTTTTCGTTAAGTCATTTAACGAAAAATGAGTTCAGAGAGTAAAATGTTATTTTGACCTATCCTAGAGACCTATAAATTATTTTTTAAACTACAAAGAGTGATTTGTAAATTAGGCCAACCATATCGACCAATTTTGCATTTATCCCAAAAGAATATGTTAAAAAACAAAAATCATCTATATATATTCAACCATGCAAGTAATTTCTTTAACGAGACGATAAATTTTACGAGAAAATGGAAAATCATGCCTGAGAACAACCCGGGGGACCGGCGCCCATTGGAGTGCATGGTTTTCATCATCAAATAGTGAGGAGAATTTAACTTTAGCAACACCGCCCACGCTTTTTCATCCGCGTGCCAAACACGCTCCCACAAACAAACCCGTTCTGCGACTGTCGAGTACAACGAGTAAAAGGAAAACAAAAATGACCGGCGAGTGCGCCTGGCTTCGAACTACGGCACGTGAAAAACGGACCCCTTTTTTAGCTTTTGGGATTAAGTACAAATTAAGTAATTAATTAAAGCTGTTAAATTATAAATAATTATGAGAGGGGGGCAATTGTACGCAAAGAATGACATTCGGGAACAGAAACACACACAGAGATGAGAGATGTACGCAGTGGTAGTACAGTACACACTCTCATGGGGAATCATTGCGAGTCATGCACATGCATGGCTCATGATTTTGCCACCCATCGCCAACCGTCATGATTCATGCCCCGTGTCTCAAAATCATCTCCCTCTCCCATTATCTTCTTCCACTCTGCTATATGATCTCCTCTCAATTAAGGCTGCCAAATGTCATTACCCAGCCTGCTTTAACTATCATAACTAATCATACAGCTGAAAATAACTACTATTTTACTCATCAATACCAAATTTTATTTTGTTAAATTCTTAACCTTTTTTCTAATACCAACTTATACATACCAAAAAAAAAAAAAAAAAAATTCTATTGAACCTATAATTTAGGGTTAGTAATTTTGTATGCAACCTACAAATTTGACATAACTCAAACTCGACATACGACATTAAGGTTAGCAATTTTTTGATATAAATAATGAACCTAACATAAAATTAGTGAGTTAGGGTTAACCTATATAGTATATAACTGATACCTCGATAAGACTTAAACCCGACATGTGAATACGAATTACTACCCCTACTATAACCATAATAAGTAACATATTCTTTTCGTGTGTCACAATTTTTTTAAGGAATAAAAATCCTCAAACATTTATTTGCCTGAATTATTGGTAATTCAAGCATACAATTATGAAATTTACCTGCCTGAACAAGGTGTTTGAACAATCCAAAATTTTATTTGAACAGATGAATCTTATAAAGAATCTTCTCATGGTTTTCATATTCAAATTGCTAGAAATTCAAAAACAAAATATTTTTCCTAAGCTAAGACAAATAAGGAGTTTTGAGTTTCAAGGATGATCTTCTACCAAGCAAAAGACATATTGGGGTCATGCAATCATTGAGGCGAGCATGAGGATTATCTCATCTCACACAATATATGAATGCATGTATAAGCAGTACACATGAAAATTGAAATAATGTGAGCGTGTATATATATATATATATATGTGGGTAATGTAATAAGGTGTGGTATGTATGACAGTATGAGCACGTTTACGTGGGATCTGGGTCCAGATTCTCTGATCCTCCTGATGCATGGCTAGCCGGCCAACTTTTGGTTGTACAACATAAAACTTTGTTGGAGTACAAATGTCATGTGTCCACTATGTTGTGTCGGTCGATAATGTCATGCCATGCCATTATCGGTATGTCAGGGTACTCAGGAGCCCAAAAATTAATTCCCATGTCATGTCATGGCATGCCATTATCTGCTCCGCCAGCCAACCATTTCTCATGATTATATATCATATATCATATGCTTCTCTGCAATATCTTTCTCACATATTGTTTCTATACACATGAATTAATTTGCACGACATAAAATATTGTTAATCACAAGAGAAAAACGTCATTTAGGTCATTGTGTAAATTTAATATTTTGCACCCTCCAATAAGAAGCAGACACCTCAACTTACAACACCAAAAAATAATATAACTATTTGCACTAAATAATTTTCCTTCTCTTTGAAAAATACTTCATAAACAAAATACACATTCATGATAAAACTATCGGACCGACCGTCTTAGTTGGTTTTAGAGATCGACTTTGGTATTGAGGGCTTAGATGTGGGTGGGGGTTCCGGTGGTGGGTAGTGGGCGTTTGAATTAAAGAGATACTGTATTTTCATATCCATCATATTTAGTATTTTTACCTGATGTGTCAAATTTCTATTGAAAGTTATAAAAATGAGTTTTATACCACATCCTCATAAAAGAAAAAGGATCCTCTCCATTTCACTTTAAATTGAGAGGTTCCATTTAGTGTATTTAATTAGGGGGCATAGTTGTCCACAAAAATTTATTCAAAAACTAAATAGACAACAATGCCCTTCTAATCGCAAATGGCTCTCTGGATTTTTTTTTTTTTTTTCCTTTTTTCTAAAAATAAAAAATCGGCAAAATATATATATTTTTTTTAATTTTTTTTTTGGAAAAGCAAAATATTATCTTGTTGCATGCACTTTTTACCCACCCGCCAGTGGCCCAGTATCATCCGGCCACAGACGTATTTGGGCCGATAGTGGGCCAATGTAAAGCAATCCTGGCTCGACTATTCTATTAAACACCTGAAAACTTAACGGCCCTATACAACGGAACCCAACAAAAGCCCAAACTCTTTAGCTGAATTGAATGAGATTCTACTTTCATTGTCAATTTCATTGAATACGGCAATACATTCATTTAAATAAATGATTTTCTGAAATTTGTAGGTGATTTTAGCAACGATACTTTTTTATATCTTAAATTAAATTAATAATTAAGATATACGTTTTATTGATCTCTAAGGTATAGGTTTTTATAAAGAGTAATGCTACACATACTCTTAATCCCACATATCATTACATAGCTTTTAAAAATCATAATTAAAATTGAAATTAATTACTCTTTAATTTTGATTAAATTGTAATTTTAAAAATCATGTTAGAGAGTATGAAAGTAGAAATGTGAAAGTGAGAATTTGTGTACCATTCCTCTTTTATCAAATTGCCTCATATGATTCAAAAGTTATTAATTTACTACATAGGGTAATGATAAACACAACGCTGGCGTGCATGAACAGTCATGCACGCCCATCAATTTTTTTTTTTAATATTTAAAATATTAAAAAAAAAAAAAAATTGCTGGACGTGCGCCAGCGTTGTGTGAATCATTACTCTACTACCTAATATTAGAACTATTAACAAATAAATAATTATGTCTACCTTTTGTCACTCCCAAATTCTATTGAGGGGATGACCGAAACTCAAAAGATTAGGGTGGTTTGACCATCCCTTGGGCCAATCTAAAGTTAGTCTAATGAGTCAATGACTCCTAGAATTTTTTTTTCTTTTTTTAACGGGACACATATTATAGTCTAATTGGTATTGTGTTTGTGATGATTTAATTTTCGCTGTACATGATTATTATGTGTTTATATTATCTTTGGTTTGTTTAATGGGCCATAAACAAACCAAAATCACAGCAGGACGTGAGAGGACCAATCAGTAATAAAGTATCAGACCCAGGGGCAAATTTGGTCAGCTGAGATCTGGAAGAAACCCCACAATAGAATTGGAAAGCGAAAGGACAGCTGGAACCACGAGAGCCCCCAGATCAGCGTGACGCGTCGCGTGGGCCGTAGATCTAGTACTTAAAGGGACAACAATTAGAGCGAGACCGAATAAGGCGCATTTCATTTCATTTCTCTTTCGCTTTGGTTATCGTGTTTGTCCGTTTTGTGGGGGCTCTTCCCATTTTGAACGAAAATCTCAGGCCTTGAGGGCGGGCAGCTGAGACCACCTCGAAGAACGCGAAATCTAGGGTTTTGAACAGGTGAGATTTTCGTAATATTTCGCTCGATTATGTTTCTACGATGATCCTAACGTTCACAATGTGATCGTTTGAATGTTCGATTGCTATGAATATGGGCATTTTCTTCGGTTTGATATAATGTTATGGTGTTTCCGATCTTGTTTTCGATGCCTTATCGGGTTTACCTTGTGATTTCCATGGATCTGACGGGAATGCTTTTGCTTTAAAATTGTTTGTTTTTCAAAGAGTTTGCTGGGTTTGCTGGGTTTTCATAATTCATTTTGCTTCTTCATCTGTTGCGCTTTGGCTAATCATATTCCTGATAACATTTGGCGATATCTCGTCGTTAGTGTTGTACCATTTTGTGATTTCCTATTTCTTTACGTGTTGTCACTGTGAAAATGTTGATTCACCGGACATCTTCTTTGGTGTCCGGTGTTTGTGTTTACAGTGTGTCTCAATTGTTCGTTCTGGACACTGTTTAATCATGAATATATATTTTGTTTCCTTTATGAACTTTTACGCAATTCGGCACAGCATTGGATTTTATCTATAATAATGTTGCTCCCATTTCCCTCTAGTGTTCTGGTAATGTCAGCTGCATGTGCATCAACAAGCGTGAATTTCTACAGTAGCACACTATCAATCTTATTTTGTATGCAGACTACATGAGGATGCGAATCAATTTTTGCCCTTGTAATTAGGAGTTTTTGAGATCATTGTTTCAGGGTATGGGACGAAGAATTATGCATAAATTGTTAGAAAATAGTGTCAGATCGTTCTCCATTTTGTCAAATGAGTGAATGACCTTTCAAGTTATGTTCTAATCTTGTTTTGGATGGCTGTGCAAGGTTTTGTGTTAGTATAGAGTTCCTCGTAGTATTTTTGTTACCAAGATATTTTGTTCTTTTTTTTTGGTCTGATTTTAACTGTCTCATGCATATGTTTTTAAATTCAATCTTACCTATTATTTGTCAACTAAGATAATTGGTCCTGCTCTTGATTCACAAGATGTTAGTGCTACAGTCTAGTTAATATAAGATAAAGTGGGTACATGTGATAGATGTTTGATATTGGAAGATAAGTATGGGCAGAGGTTCCTTACCTGATTCTTCTGATGTTATACTGTTAATTCTGAGCAGGCAATAGAAGATGGCAGATGCCGAGGATATTCAACCTCTTGTCTGTGATAATGGAACGGGAATGGTTAAGGTAATCTAAAAGAGTACTATGTATTACATATTAGTAGAATGCTAAACTATCTGCCAAATGGTAAGGGCTTATTGTGATCATTGAATTGCTGATAGGCTGGTTTTGCTGGAGATGATGCTCCGAGGGCTGTGTTTCCTAGCATTGTTGGACGTCCACGTCACACTGGTGTTATGGTTGGCATGGGGCAGAAAGATGCATATGTTGGAGATGAGGCTCAGTCCAAGCGTGGTATATTAACTCTGAAATACCCAATTGAACATGGAATTGTTAGCAATTGGGATGATATGGAGAAGATTTGGCATCACACCTTCTACAATGAACTGCGTGTTGCTCCAGAAGAGCATCCAATTCTCCTCACTGAAGCACCTCTCAACCCCAAGGCAAACCGTGAGAAGATGACACAGATCATGTTTGAGACCTTCAATGCTCCAGCCATGTATGTCGCAATCCAGGCTGTTCTTTCCCTTTATGCCAGTGGTCGTACTACTGGTAAGCTTACTACAAAAAACCTTCTGATTAGTAACGATACATTAGTAACGTGTCAATAGGCTTGACACATTACTAAAGGTTAGTAATGTGTGGTTAGTAACGTGTGCGGCGTGTTACTAATTTGGATGTTACTAAATTCCTATTAGTAACGTGCCATCATTTTGACACGTTACTAAAGTTTAAAAAACTAGTAAAAAAAAAAATAAAACCACAAGCTCCACTCTGAAATAAAACCATATCTAGATCCAGTATGATCGCATCAAAATCTCAAAAGGAAATCTCAGCAACTAACTACAACAATAGATGCAGAATAATGGTAATTGCCACCAAAAAAGCATAAATCAGTGCAAAATTTTTCAAAAATTAAAAAATAGGCTTAGTTTTAACTCTAAAACGTACCGTTTGCTTAAACCAACACACCAATATTAGCCAAAAATTGCTATTAAAGACAAATTCGGATCCCATATTACTAGTACTACAACACTTTCTCACCAACCAAACAAATCGCAAAATATGTACAAATCAAACAAAAAAAAAAAATTGAAGCAAATTCAACCAAATTTCATCACCACGAATTAATTAAATTAAACAAACAAAAAAAATTGTATTCAAGATTCAAGCACAATTCCCATTCCATTTCCAAAAAATAAAATAAAAAATTAATTTAACCTACGTTTGCCACCACCAAAAACATTGTGCACTGGCCTTTCTCTCCCAAAGATGTCCGTTCTCTAAATGGATTCAACCTGAAAAATCAAACCAAACCAACCTAAAAATCAGACCCAGAAAAATTTCAAACACCCAAACCAAGCAGAAAAATTTCTCCTCTTTTTCATTTTCTTCTTTTTCTTTTCTTCTTTTCTTTTTCTTCTTCCCATATGAGAGAAGAGGGAGCTGCCATGGGGGTATACTGGGCGTGAGAGCAAAAGAGAGAAAAAGAGAAGAAGAAAGAAAAAGCATGGCTGGGAGGAAGAAAAAAGAGGGAAGAAGAAAGAAAAAGAGAAAAAGAGGGAAGCACTGCCGCGTGTTTCCAATGCCCGTTAGTAAAGTGTCAACTTTGACATGTTATTAAAGTTTTCGACTTTTTTTTTAAATTTTTTTTTTAAATTTTTTCAGTTTTCAAATTAGTAACGTGTCAAATTGACACGTTACCATTTAGTAACGTGTCAAATTTAACACGTTACTAAAGTTTTCGAATTAGTAACGTGTCAAATTTGACACGTTACCAAATTTGACACATTACCATTTAGTAACGTGGGTAAAGTGACACGTTACTAAATGGTAATGTGGCGAAAAATAATAAACAGTACATACTTTACTAATACTGCATTTTTTTGTAGTGGCTATTCAATTAGTCTAAACCATCTAGATTGATTTTTTATGATTTTACTAATGATTGCAGATATCATCTATGCTTAATTGCATGCCAAATTAATAATTTATTCTATGCGCAGGTATTGTGCTCGACTCTGGAGATGGTGTCAGCCACACGGTTCCCATTTATGAAGGGTATGCTCTTCCACATGCCATCTTGCGTCTTGACCTTGCAGGTCGTGACCTCACGGATGCCCTGATGAAAATCTTGACCGAACGGGGCTACTCATTCACCACCACAGCCGAACGTGAAATCGTGAGGGACATGAAGGAAAAGTTGGCTTACATTGCCCTTGACTATGAACAGGAATTGGAAACTGCTAAGACCAGCTCCTCTGTTGAGAAGAGCTATGAGTTACCTGATGGCCAGGTGATCACCATTGGTGCTGAGCGTTTCCGATGCCCAGAAGTCCTGTTCCAGCCATCCATGATTGGAATGGAGGCTGCTGGTATACACGAGACAACTTACAACTCCATAATGAAATGTGATGTTGATATCAGGAAGGATTTGTATGGGAACATTGTACTGAGTGGTGGCTCCACTATGTTCCCTGGTATTGCTGATAGAATGAGCAAGGAAATTACTGCATTAGCCCCCAGCAGCATGAAAATTAAGGTGGTCGCTCCACCTGAGAGGAAATATAGTGTATGGATTGGAGGCTCCATCTTGGCATCCCTTAGTACTTTCCAGCAGGTGGGTCTTTTGACATATACATATATCTTATTCATGTGTTCTAGTTGCAATTTCTTTCTGTATCTGATTTTTAATTTTGGCTGCAGATGTGGATTGCCAAGGCTGAGTATGATGAGTCCGGCCCTTCAATTGTGCATAGGAAATGCTTCTGAGCACAACCAACGATAAGTGGACTGCTCTATTTTGGAGAGAAAATGCTGCTTGCATTCTTCTTCTTTGGTTCTACTGCCTATTTTTCTTCTCTGCCCAATTGTTTCGATGTCTGGACAATGACCTTTAAAGGATGAGGCAATTTTTCTTTTGGTTGTTTTCTTCCTAGTATCGAGGGACTGTTACCCTTGCAATCTTTTAGCAGCATGTTAATTCTGTCTCATTTATTATCTGATTTTCTGCTCTTTGTTAGTGATCAAGTTTGTGGAATGAACCCATTTAAATAAGTAGTTCTGTTCAACATCGATTTCTCCATAAAATCATTAGACTTAGAGATTTATTTTCTGCTTTTCTTATAAGGCCAGTCTTTACCCCTCCCCACTCCCCTAACCAAAAAAAAAAAAGAAAAAGAAAAATTCAGCTGCTTGGATATTAATTACAGAAGTGGAATATTAGCCGTTGGTGCATAATTAGGTGAAAGCTCGATGATGATAATCAAATTCCCACTTAGAACAACAATTGCTCGAGGATTTAGACTTTTAGCAATTTGTTATTTGGATTACAAATGTGAGAGAGTCCTTATAAATATCACCTAACCGAGTAGAAGGTAAATTGTTTAAGACCTTTTTGGACATGTGGACTTTATAAGAAGAGAAATGCAAGGAGTTGATAAGTTCTTCATATTTGACTTATATTCTCTTACAAATTAATTATTAGATTTATAGACGTATATAGACTTCACATAAGTCAATGGTAAACTTCACAAACCTAATGGTTTGACCATTAGCTTTATGGAGTTCATCTTTAACTTATATAGGATCTACATAAGTTCACAAATCTAATGGTTAATTTGTAAAATAAAATTGGCCAAATATGAAAAAAAATATTGACCACTAGCATTTCTCTTTTTCTTTTTATCTTGAGCTTTAAAATTTGTTGCACTGCTTTAGCCACGAAAATGATTATACAAGTTTTGTTACATTTGAAACTATGTTTGCATTGTAATCTTGTTATTTCACTTCAACCTACCCTCAGCCCATTATTTGTTAGAAATTTCTAACAATTTTATTGTTCAAATTATTAGCAATTCGAATAAAAAACGTGAGAGAGTTCAAATTTGTAAGAGAATATATGCTAAATATGAAAAACTTATTGATCCCTAATATTTTTCAAAGAAAAATGACTTTTCATTCCAGAAAATGAAAAAAGAATTTGAAAAATTCACACTAATACAAAAGAACTTGAAGTATATTTTATTTAATATTTTTTTGGTATAAAATAAATTCTTTCTTTCATATCAAAGTCATCAGCAAAATTTTCCATTGTTTTTGGATTGCCCTTAGTGAGTTAGTGTAATGTTTGAAGAGAGAGAAGGGTTCTGGCAATTCTACACGGCAGAGTAAGACGGCGTTATCCTTTGCCTTTCATGTGGAACGGCGTCTGCCCCATCCGTCCCACTGCACCCCACTTGAACTCAAACTCCAAAACGCACCGTCTGAAGCATTTTCGCTTCCCCCAAATTCAACCGGTTACAATCGTTTTGCTCGGCGAATGAAACCCTTGGACTGTGATTTAGGTACTCTGAATTTATATTCGAACGTAGAGAAATTGTGTTTGTTCGTTACCATTTTACCTGAATGATTGAAAACGGATTTGTGTGACATTGATTCTGCCGTCGGCGCGCGCGCGCGCCAGAGAGAGAGATGGGAAGAATAGCTGTGGCAGTGATTGTGAGCTTGTGGCTCATTCCCGTTTCCTTCCTTGTTAATCGCATAGTTCCTGAGCCTTACATGGTAAGCCCAAACAAAACAAGACTACTTTTTTCCTTTTTTCCTTTTGATTTGGTTGGTTGTTGGCACACTGATGCACTTGTGATGAAATGCATAGGATGAGATATTCCACGCACCTCAGGCTCAACAGTACTGCAAAGGAAATTTTAGAAGCTGGGATCCAATGATTACCACTCCTCCTGGCCTGTACGTTCTCCTAACTATTTGCCTTTTCCGTTTATTATTATAATTTTTTTTTCATTTTGTTGATGAAATTTTTAGTTCTACTGGTTGCTATCCAATTGGGGGGCATGCTCTTGAATTGAATATTTAGCAAAGAAAGATATAATAAAATGAGAGGTTGTAAGTGGGTCGTAGTTAATTTCCACTGATCGATTGGGTTTTTGCAATTTGAATTTTCTGCTTTGCTGTTGAAAGTAGGATCATCTTGGGTTTCTTGCATTGCCGATAGAATTTTCAGTATAGTGTTGCTACTGTTATGCTTGAGCTTCTGCTCTGAATTGGGGGCGGAAAGGCAAATAAAAGATTGTGTGGAAGCGGGGTTGTAGGTGTTATAATGTCTATTCATTGATGAAACAACAAGCTGCTCCGAGAATAATTTGTCTTGATATATCATTATATGCATATCATGGGATATTAAGAAATTTTAGCTGAGGGGCTTAATTTGCTGATTTTACCATGCTTTCTGTATCTTTCCAAATGCCCTATCAAAATAACACCACAAGGGCTGCTTAGGTCTCAGTAAGTTAATTGGGCCGGCTTAGCACAATTCAGAATAAATATGTAGATAAGGAAGTTGATATGTGATTTAAAACTTTTGCAGGTACTATCTTTCACTTGCCCATGTTGCTTCTTTGTTTCCAGGCATGTTCCTTATACAAGCAGACTCATCATTTTCTGAAGTCTGCACCACTGCGATTCTTCGATCTGTAAATGGTGTTTTGGCGTTATTATGCAGCATTCTTGTATATGAGATAATCACCCACTTGAGACCAACTCTTAGTGAACGAAAAGCAACAATTATTGCAGTGGTCCTAGCCTTATATCCCCTCCACTGGTTTTTCACTTTTCTCTATTATACAGATGTTGCATCGCTTACTGCAGTGCTCGCTATGTATCTTGCGAGTTTAAAGAAGAGTTACTGGTTCAGTGCATTGGTAAAGGACTCTGCTCAAGCCTTTTTCATTAACCATGTAATTTGTTTGAACGTGAATACATGCGTATACTCATGCAGAGACACATATTCATTCTAGTGTTAAATTAATCTCGTTTTGTTGCATGCAGCTTGGTGCCTTGGCTGTTGTCATTCGACAGACCAATATAATATGGATGTTTTTTGTTGCATGCATTGGGGTTATAGATGCTACTCTGACCCATGAAAGAGATAAAATAGAAGTAAATGAAAATGAAATTGATGCAGCAATCAGGAAAACTGATAGATTAACTTCTAAAAATAATGTCACGTGGGGCTTGAACTTGAGAAAGCGAAAGTTCAGTAGCGCTTTGGATACTGATAAACATTCTATACCAAGTACAAGCATCTTTTCAGCAAACCACATGTCAGGTTTGAATTCACATTTTTAAATTAGTTTTCATCTATTAGTAATTGATGCAATCATACTAAGTTATTAAAGTTCATATACTAGACTGATTCCCATTATCTTACATGCTGTGGATGATGAGCATGCCGCATTAGTTATTCTTGCTTCACCATTTATGTTTTTGTCCCTCAACCTTTATGGTACATACAGTGGCATTGTGTTGCAGGTTTGCTTGATGAGGTTCAGGTCATCTTATTAAGATCGTGGCATATGAAGTGGAAGCTTTTGGTTTCCTTTAGCCCTTTTCTCATGGTATTGTTGGTTTTTTTGGCTTTTGTCCGTTGGAATGGGAGTGTAGTTCTAGGTATTGTTTCATCTTGTTTACTCCTGCTCCTTTTATATTTTGTGGAATATCAAGGGTCTTTGTAGCTTTTGTCTCTCACTGTATATCCTGATATTGCAGGTGCAAAAGAAGCTCATGCAGTTTCACCTCATTTTGCACAGATCATGTATTTTGGTCTGGTTTCTGCTCTTGCTGTGGCTCCTCTGCACTGCAGTTTAGGTCAAATCATAGACCTGTTCCAGTCATTTTGGAAGAGAAGGCCTCTTAGTTTCTTTCAAGTGTTAATGGCTGTCATTGCTGGCTTCTTCTCTGTGCACTACTTCAGGTCAGGTCAGATAACCAGTTAAGCAAATTGTTATTGTGATTTTGTTGTTTGTCTGCTATAACTAGTTGAACTCGATGGTCATAGAGGAACACTAAGATTGGCTTAGCTGAAGAGTATGCTATTCAATTTAAGTGTGTGTGGCCGGTCTAGCAATGTATTCTTATATGAAAGGTCAACTTTCAATTGATTTTTGTAATTCACTTCATCAATATAATAGATCACAGCTGCTTACCTAGTTTTAGTTTCTGTTGCTGTTTCATCACTTGGTTATCTGACTGTTTCAGCATAGCTCATCCCTATCTTCTGGCTGACAATCGACATTATCCATTCTACCTCTGGCGCAAGGTCATCAATGCTCATTGGTCAATGAAATACCTTCTGGTCCCACTCTATGTTTATTCATGGTTTTCAATCTTAACCGTATTGGGTTAGTATGCAGCTCCTGTCTCTGCACATCGTGCATAGTTACAAAAAATGGAGCCAATGAAATTATGTTTATTAAATCCTGATTGGCATCATATCATATTTAGTTTCTTTCTGCCTCACCAAGAGTTTGCTTACATGTTTCACGCAGGGAAAGTCCAGAGGAAGATATGGGTGTTGGCATTCTTCTTGGCTACTGCAGCAGTTCTGGTTCCTGCTCCACTGATTGAGTTCAGATACTATACTATACCATTCTATTTCTTGATACTTCATTCCCCTATTACTGATTATCAAAGCTGGCTTCTCATGGGGTTTCTATATCTAGCCCTCAATGTTCTCACAATGATGCTTTTTTTGTTTCGGCCTTTCCATTGGAGCCATGAGCCTGGCATCCAGAGGTTTATATGGTAGAAAGTTTCTAGGAAATGCTAAAGGATTCATCAGATCTTTACACACGTCATTTTTGGGTAGTATTATTTTTTCATCTATGAAGGGATTTTCATCAAGAAATTCTTTATTTGAATGCTTCTTTTTGGTCTTTCCCCTTATTTATCTCACTGCAGCTGTTCTTTATTAGCACCTCCAACAGGCACCACCCCAGCAACCCAAGATCCATTTCACATAACTTAAGCCCATCCTCACCTTGTAGTTTCTGATCATATTCACTGTCGGCTCCAGTCGTCAGTTCTCTCCTACTCACGATTTCTTTTCAAACGATATTTCCAGTTGAATTTTCTGGCAAGAAGCACTTCATTCGTAGCTTCAAGTTCGGTGGGGTGGGCAAAAAACCGAGTTTCGGAAATCCAACCCAGCTCCTGCCCGTGCGAGTCGGATTTTGGAAGGACTTAATATTTTCAAAAAAAATCGAAGCTGAAGTCAAAATATGTGTAGGATTTTTGTTCAATTAAGCATTCATATGTGAGAGGATTTATTTAATTGCATTGAGTGAAGATTTTGGATTTCTTTTTTAAATTTATGCAAAATATTTGTTTATTTTGCTTCTTTTTTTTTTTTTTTCTTTTTTTTTCTCAATGTTCATAATTATGAATTTTATTTATATTGAAATATAGTAGGTATCACGCAATACGAACAATATCAGAGTTCCTTTATAAACAAAATTCAAGTTTTATTCTTGCTTCTTTTTTTTGTTGTTTTTTTTTGTTTTTACTTGGTAGCAAATATTTTAACATGTTCATAATTTATATGAATTAAACTAAAATTAAAGGTCTTACGTTTTAATTTATTGCAATGGGTTTCTACTTTTGAAAGTAAAAGAGGGTAAAACCTTATTTGATTGTTGTAAAAAAAAAAAAAAACAAACAAACATAAAACGCTTTCGATACACCAAAAAGATACTAAACATTGAATCTAAGGTGAGAGAACTTATTTGATTGCGTTAAAAGTATGTTCATCACGCTGGTTATGGGCTAGTAAATAAGGACACAAATTTTCTCTAACCAGGGCTAGCTTATTACGCTTTGGAACCTAAGGCGCGAAGTTTAAGTGATGCATTTTTCTTAAATTTAAATATTAACTAAATAATATTTAATTTGATACTATACTTTAATTTAAACATCATTCTTCTCATTTTTTGGAATGCAAAATTACTTATTAAGGTTTTATATTCAAGTTTTTCTAACATTTTTTTTTTTTTTTTATCACTAATCAGATATAAAATGATTTGAAGGACTTGAACAATTAGTTAGTTAGAAAATAATGAAATTGGAGAAAAAGAGAATAATTCAAATTTGAATAAGTCAATAATAAATTCAAAGAGAACTCTCCATTAATAGAGAAAGAGAGAGAAAACAATGGAAACTTATTATAGGAGTTTGTAATTAAATAAAATATTATCTAAAGTCTATTTAATCATCGTGTATATATATAATCAGATATAAAATGATTTTAAGGACTTGAACAATTAGTTAGTTAGAAAATAATGAATTTGGAGAAAAAGAGAATAATTCAAATTTGAATAAGTCACTACTAATTTCAAAGAGAACTCTCCATTAATAGAGAAATAGAGAGAAAACAATGGAAACTTATAATAGGAGTTTGTAATTAAATAAAATATTATTTAAAATCTATTTAATCATCATCATCATATATATATATATCCGAAACCTCATTAGAGATAGTTGGCTAGAATTGCGACATGTGACATTAACTCATATTTTTTAATCCTTAAACTGATTTTTAATTTTCCATATAAATTACTGACAAGTTTCATTTTAATAATTTGTTGCACCAAATCATTACATATAGCCACAGGCCATGTAGTGTACTACAAGATTTTATTTCAAAAAATTTCTCATATGGGATTTCATTAAGCGGCGATATTTATTGTATGATCCAAGATTTTATTTTAAAAAATATTTATTTAAATGCTCTAACTCTAATAAATGTCAAATATTTCTAATATATGAGATGTATATATTTTCGTTAATATTCTTCACCGTCATTTATTATTTTTCTAATTCAAATATTGATTTTTGAAGAATTTAAATATATTAGAACAATTAGCATTTATTAGAGCTATTTAAAGAAAATATATGAAATTTGTGTCCAGTAAATACTATTTCAGGGATGGATATTTTGATGTAGCCGTTGCAGCGCTCGCAGTCGCAGACTCGCAGATCTGTCGTCTTCGTTTTCTCTGGCCAACTTCTTTCCTTAAATCACACACTTCCTCTAAGGAAAAATGCTAAAATTATACAATGTTTTTTTAATAATTTAATGAGATGAAGATCGGAGGGTGTTAATTTCTTTCTTTTATTGATGAATGTGACTGCAATGACATGTTGTCATGTTGATGTGCGAAAAAAGATGTATAAAATAATAGCTCTGTCCGCTCTCGTTCTAGTTGACCGCCGATTGATACCTGAGCACGACAATGGCGAACCAGAGCCTTGGCGTTCTCACTTGGTGGAGGAAGTGGGCCAAGAAGAACTGGGCAATCGCAGCCGTCGGATTCTCCGTCGCAATCTTCATCTTCCCTCTCATCTCAAACTCTTGGCGCGGCGATGACTCTAACGTCAACCAACCATTCGATGGCAGCCACTCCATCGACGCCAATCTGGTCGACCTCACCCTGTTGCACAACGCCAAGGACAGAGGCGCCCGTACGCCGTCCTATCTCTACAATCAATGAGAACAAATTGATTTTTTTAATTTTTCCTTTTGAGTTTATTCGAATTATTAATATATATATTTTTTCTTTGAATTCGCAGTTTGTTTAGATGGGAGTCCCGCGGGGTACCATTTCCAGAAGGGGTTTGGATCTGGGTCTAACAATTGGCTGCTTCACATTGAGGTTTTCACTTCATTTCCATCAAAATCCATGTTTCTAATTTTGTTGATGAACATTTCTGTAGTATATAAACTTATTTAAATTTTGTTTCTTTTGATTCTTGGGATTGAGGTGTAGGGTGGAGGTTGGTGCGATACAATATCATCATGTTCTTCTCGCAGCTTAAACCCTTTAGGTTCTTCCAAGTACATGGAGCGTCAAGTTCCATTTTCCGGGATCTTGAGCCGTGATCCGGCCCAAAACCCTGGTAATTTGCACCAAGCTACTTAATTTAGTGCTTGCACTAGCTTTAGTCAGTTAATCTCTATGTTCATAATTCAGTCAATGATGTCTTTTAATCTAATTTTATGGAGCATGTTTTAGATTTCTTCAGCTGGAACAAAGTCAAGATACGTTATTGTGATGGCGCGTCATTTGCCGGCCACCCCGAAAGTGAAGTGAGTGTAATAGGAGAAACTCTGCCTTCTTTCCGTTAGAATATTAATTAAATTATTGAATTCATCATTTGCTTTTTAGCTTAAGTTTATAAGACAACTAGTGATTTTGCATAGTATCATAACAAAGGTCCGTAGTTCAAACCCAAGCTGTACAATTTATCCCCTGTTTTAGTTATATATACAATATGTTGAGTCTTACACCTTAAGCTTTTGGGGCTACTGGAGACTTACCAGTTTTGGATTAAGTAGTAATTCACTGTGAATTTGAATTTTCATTCTTAGCACAGCTAATGAAAAGAAAAAAAGTTATTTTGCACGTTCATCCCCAATTTTAGTTATATATACAATGTTTTGAGTCTCACACCTTAAGCTTTTGGGACAACTTGTGACTTAATAGTTTCTGATTAAGTGGTCAGTTACCGTGAATTTGAATTTTCCTTCTTAGCATAGCTAATGAAAAGAAAAAAGTTACTTTGCGTGTTCGTTATGTTGTCGATTCTTCCATGCTGTAGAATGGAACGGGACTTTTCTTCAGAGGGCAGCTCATCTGGGAAGCACTTATGGATGAACTCTTATCACTTGGCTTGTCTAGTGCAAAACAGGTAGCTTCCTTGGTATTAATAAATTTCTCACTAGTGCTAATAGATGTGTTTTTTTATGAAAATAGTTACTTCAATTATGAGATATAGACAATTTTATACATGTAAAGCCTATTTAAGTAAAGTTGATAATAATATTGTGTGCATATATGTTTGATTCAATCTTTGACATATTTGATATCATTGCAGGCTCTTCTTTCAGGATGCTCTGCTGGAGGTTTGGCTTCTCTTATACATTGTGATGATTTTCCAAAATTTCTGCCCAAGGATGCCACTGTCAAGTGTCTTTCCGACGCAGGTTTTTTCCTTGATGAGTATGTTTTTCTTTTCCTTTTTCCGCTAATTTGTTATCTAAGGAGTTGTATGCTATCAATTTTGGAGTCCTTTAATATCATGTTTTCTGGTTGAGTAATGCTACTCTTTAAACCCATTTCTCACAAGCTGACATGACTTAAGACGTGTTTTAAGTGTCTTCCCATGTCAGTCACTAAAAAAAAAAACCAAAATAAAAGCTACTTAAAAAAAGCTACGCCAGCCGGTGTAAAGAGTAGCACTACTCTTTAGGTATACATTTTATACATGTATCTGAAAGTTGCCTGTTCTATTTATTAAGTTTACTTATCAAAAAAAAAAAAAAAATTGTCTAAGAAAACCATAACATTATGGAAAGTTGGAAACCATTTAGACCATTATATTTTCCTGCAACTTTTTACAATTCTTCTGCGTAAGTGAATATATATACCTGGGGGATCTATGATGGAGTAACAAGCTACACCATGGCTTTTGAAACAAATTCCTGCATGCATGAATTTAGCAACTAATTGTGCTTGTATAATGCTTGTTTCTAAACGGAACTAGGATTTTTCATTCGGAGGCACCAAAGTATGAATAAGGGGTTAAGCCTAATTTTGATAGAGGGCCAAACCTAATTTAATCCTAAAATTACATATATTTTTACATATATCCCCCCATGATCTTTATGTAGTTCTGTCCCTCCTTATTTGTTCAGCCTCTTTGCTTTAAACATGATTATATACAAAGAAAACTGAGCCACTTTTTATCTTTCATTGATTTCAGGAAGGATGTTCTTGGAAATCAAGTTTTTGGATCTTTCTATCGTGATGTTGTCCAACTTCAGGTTGTGCTCTGTCCTTTACTAATCTTATATAATTGATTGTTAGATGGTACTTATACATGCAACAATTGTAGGGGGCACACTACTAGTCAAAATAGATCAGAATATACAGTATGGTGCATCTGTTAGTAAGATTTATTTTTCAGATCCTTGACCTTCCTGTGTTTACCTACTCTGCATATTCCATATGATTAGAAGTCTTGCCGAGGTACCTCCATCATAGGGACAACCTAAAATGTTTTGGATCCCCCCGTGTCCAGTATTAACCGTCTTTTTACTTTTCCACCAAAAAAGAAACAGAGAAGAAGAAAGAACGATTTTTTTTTTTTTTTTTTTAATTGGAATTTTTGTTGTTATCTCTTGCTTACCTTTCATCTTGCTGTCAGGGTGTAGCAAAAAGTTTGCACAAGGATTGTGTTGCGAGAATGGAACCACATAAGGCAGGGTTTATTCTTCATTTAGTATATTTTGTAACTTATCAAATTTGAGATGTGCTTTTCATTCTGCTGCCCGATCATTTCTCTAACAATTATCCCATATTATCTGTTATGAATTGCAATGGCAGTGCCTCTTCCCTCGGGAGATTATCAAAAACATAAAGACTCCAGTGTTTCTTGTCAACCCAGCTTATGACTTCTGGCAGGTAACTTTTCCTTAAAACACATGCTTCATTTGCTCATTAAGGGATTATGATTTTTCCATTCTTATCTCATGATGCTAATTAATCATTAGATGATCTCTAGATACAAAATATCTTGGTACCAGATGCGTCAGATCCTCATCACAGCTGGCAAAATTGCAGACTAAACATTCATAAATGTAATCCTAGTCAGATTGCAACACTACAAGGTAATTGATGTGTACCTTGCTACCCAATTTTAGATTGTGGTTAAATAACATTCCTATTGACTAATGTAACACTGGCAGGCGGTTATGATACCCTCATTTTCAAGGGCTATTCTCATTTTCAAGGGCTATTATATAATGATCCCATAGTTGAAAGTTAGCTAATGCAGCAGATCATAGAGATTTCTTGGACTAGAAACCAGTGTATTTACTTATGGTTATAGTTAGATTATCAGTTTATCTTATTCACATTGGTAGTATGAGCATTTCTAGTCAAAGACTAGATGGAAGACAGCATTATCACGAAACAAGGTGGCATAGATGACTAGAATACCAAAGTTGTTATGGATCCAATTGCCTCTTGTCATTTGGCTAATAGCAACCTGAACCAGTGGTCTTTCTTTCAGATATAATGAGTTAAAGAGTACACTTCGCCCAAATTGTTGCCCATATCACGTATAAATTTATTATATACAGGTTTCCGTAGTTCTCTGCTCGAGGCACTGAGTGAATTCCAGAAAAACAAGGAAGGGGGGATGTTTATAAATTCTTGCTTTGTTCATTGCCAGACATGGATGCCTGACACATGGCATTCACCCAAGTCTCCAAGAATAAACAAGAAGGTAAGCAAACTCTCTCTCTCTCTCTCTCTCTCTCTCTCAAAAACACACTGTAACACCCCCAATCCGCTCGAGATAGGTTGGTTGACTTATTTACTCAGAGGCACAAAGAACTATAAGACTTATCAGAGCAATAAACTAATTATAATAATAGATGCCTGATAAAATGACATCAAATGGTAGCCGAATTGATGGAGTATGGGAGATTAAAATTTTAGCAATAGTATTTTATGCTTAGTGGGCTTTGAAATAAAGGCCTTGCAAAATAGGTAAATACAATTAATGATTTCGTATTTGATTTATTATAAATTTGGGTATATTCTAGCAAAAAAAACGTGTAAATATGGGTATATGCATGGCTAGATTGATAACAAAAGAATTAAAGTTAATTGCTAAAATAACTAGCTTTCCATCTCAAGCTAAATTTTTTCAAATTTTAAAAATGTAGAGGTCTATACATATGGGCGGCTAGGGTTATTAGTCTATTGTTTTTGTTTTGTTCTTTTTTCTTTTCTTTTTTTTAATTAATGTGAACTAAAAATTGTGATCTCGTGGGGTTTTTTCTTGTTCCCATCTATTAGTAATGTTATAAATTATTCCATTAAGCTATCTTGTCATTTGATGTAAGATTTTAAAATTAAATCATTTGACTCATGCAGTGGTCCATTCTCATTATTACATTGAGCCTACCATTTTCCGAAAATCCCAACTAATAACTAAAATTACCAATACCTCCATAAAATAGGATCGAAATTATTACACACTCTTTTTGTTTTGGATCTCTTGAAAAGGAGAAATGCTACACACACTCACTCCCACATTCTTTGACGTGGTACTAAAAATCCATTAGTGATCAAACCAAAATCTAATGGTGATTTTTAGTGCCACGTTAAAAAGTGTGGATTTGAGAGTGTGAAAGTGGAAGTATGTGTAACATTTCTCCTTGTAAAGTTCTATTTCATATGAGGTTGCTTACATATGTTCAATGTTCACATCGGTGCATTGATCTATTTGTAAAATGCATACTTGAATTCCGTAATGCAATTACTTAGAATATGCCTCTTGTTGCCACCATAGTAATTCATAACTGAATTGAAACACTTCAACCTGGTTTTCAAAAATTCCATGCACCAGCCAACTATGTTATACAAATGTAATTGAATTGGATTGGTCTGGTCTTTGTGATTTTTATGATGGTTCCATCAGATGATTTGTAAATGTTCATATATGTTACCGACCATAGTGTTGAACTGTCTTATTGTTGCTTGTGACAGCTGAAGTTGCATTAAAATTTGCTTTTTAATTGGATGTCTGTCATATTTCCTAACCATATTAGTTCATTGACTCTGAGAGTTTTACTGCTCTTGAACAGACCATTGCAGAGTCTGTAGGTGATTGGTTCTTCAATCGAAACAAAGTGAAGCAAATTGACTGCCCTTATCCATGCAATCCCACCTGCCACAATCTGGATTTCACTCGAGGGTGATGGAGCTTTCTACTGTCTAGTTTTTTCTAATGGGTTATTCTCAGCTCCAGATCTCCAAATTCTCAAAACACGCAGATGGAATTGTTTTTCTGCATGTCCAAAGCATGATGATCCTGTATTTAAGCAGATTATGGCTAATTGGAATCCATTGCAGTGTTAGGCTGTGATTAATATACAAAGAGTGAAGACAATTGCATCACAGAGTTCAAAACTCTGTTGTGCCAACTGCTCTTGTTGAAGTCACAGAACTTTTTCAATTGCATTCTTTACAAAGAAAAAACGATGCTGTTTTACACTTGCTATATATTCACTATTTTGTGAGACTGAAACCTTTCCATTTCTTTCTCAAAAGCTCAAATGGCTGAGCGAGCTCAAGCAATATCACTATCAACTCCTCCAGCTCGGCCTCTCAGCAAAAAACGATGCCATGGGCGAAGTCATCAAGTTTTGTGCATGATGTAGGATGAGAAAATGATAAATTAGTTTAGTTTTATTTAGGCGACACACGACAGAAGAAGAACATAAAAAGATAATAAAACCACATTGATCGAAGTCCACCAATCAAATTTGACACCAGACGAAAGAACATAAAAAGATAAATAAAATCACGTTAATCGAAGTCTACTAATCAACAATGGATTTTTGGTAGAGTTTTACTACCAAAGAGAAAATGAATCAATGTCTCCAACAAAACATCTGTTTTTTCAATGTCATAATCCGTTTTCACTGTCCCCCAAGAGATAGCTCAATTGGCTAAGACCACGCCTAATGGAGCAAAAATCACTAGTTCGAATCTCCTTCCTCCCCTCTTGTGCAGATATGTCCAAAAGAAAAAGAAAAAAAAGGACAGTGAGATACCCTAACCATAAATTGACTTACTTTTGGGCCAAACCTATTATCAAATTATAAAAGAGCTCAGGCCAAGCCTATTATTAAATTGCAAAATACATGAATTCTTTAAAATATAAAACCTAAATAAAACTATAGACTAATTTATTCTTTTCTCATCTGCTGCATCAGTGCAATGTTATATCCAGAAATGATGGCATGGGTTATGCCCTCTAGGTTTTCGATACAATTCCCCAGATGCAATATCCAACTTGCAATACCCAACTTACCAACAACAATTACATGAGCAATGATTTATATAATACTAGCATGCATGAATAGTCATGCACGCCAGTGTTAATATATATATATATATATATATATATATATATACTGTTTAAATAATTATTTAATTATATTTTGTAATTAAATAACACTGGCGTGCCAGTGTTATATATATCACTAGCCCAATTACAAACACCGTTAAATGTAATAAATTTATTTAATTATATTTTTGTAATTAAATAACACTGGCGTGCCAGTGTTATATATATCACTGACCCAATTACAAACACCGTTAAATGTAATAAAATAAAATTTATACATTTGTATTGAAATATTCCACCCAAAACCTAGAATTAATAAATGTTATCATTGAAAATATGAACCATGTGCTTGCAAGAGTCAATCCAGAATTATTCAGTTAAAAAGACTTCTCCAGTTTCTCACAATCGGTTAAATGGGCAGGTATTCTGGTTGTCGTATGGGAGTATCACTCTCACCTGTTCCCATAAAAGAGGGCATTTTGACAATGACATGCGGTTGAGATATCAAAAGCTCAGTTTTCATTTTAATATTAATTAATTAATTATTACTTCATGTGATTAGAGAGACCTAAACCACTTGCAACCGTCTTAACTGTGCATCTACCCAACAAACTTTCATTTAAATTAACAAATTTTCCAACTCAATGGTTGGGACATCAATCAGGAAACTTCTTTGGATGGGATGGGGCGAGCCAAATAACAAAAATTAAAACTTCACTTTTTTTTTTGTTTTTTTTCTTCCTTATTTTGGGGGAAACCGGGGTAGGCCCCCCCTCTCTCTGTTACTGGCCGAAAGTCTCGGGTTTTTGCATGATGCAACATCTTGTTCGAACGAGACATGTAATGCGACATTTCAAAAGAGCTTTATGAACAAGATTGTTGAACTTTCATTGATAGCATGTTTTGACCTAATAAATGTTGAAATTAAAATATATTCATAAAATAAAAATTTGTCATCCTTTGAATAAGTTTCCTAAGACTAACAAAATTGTCTTAATCAGATATTAGAATTTGAAAATATGGTTGATTTAGTACGACCATCCTGATGTTTCTTTTTGACAATTCATTTGATGTCGATACATATTAATAAATATGATTATTTGGTGCATCTTTTGAACATATTATTTAGTTTTGTTTAAACAAAAAGCCGTGATTATTGTTGTCAAAATATTGATTAAATGATTAAATTGATCCGTTTCTATCCGTTTTAATTTTTAAAATTAATATTATTTTAACAAGATATCATAAAAATACAGTTTACCTCTCAATTCAACCTGCATTTTCCATGTTAAGATGCCCTTATGGGAAAATGGAAACCTTTATAGATGGTGACGTGTACCACCATGGGTACAATATGGGGAAAAGAAGAGAAGGCAGAAGGAAATACAGAATTTGCCCAACCTCTTCGATAATATATATATTCTTTTTTCTTTTTTTCTTTTTTCTTTTTTCTGAATATATAGACCTCTATTTATGAACGCCATATTCGTCCCTCCAAAGAGATAATGATGATGGAAACATCATCGTGATAACGACGTCGTTCCCCTTGTGGGATATCAAGCAACTCATAGAAGTCCATACCTGCAAATATCCCGAGCCAATTACCAGATTAGATTCCATTTTTATTTATTTATTTTCTGAATTTCGTGTTGGGAGATAAAAGGATTAATTTACCAAATTTCTTTGCCGCTCGGAACAACACTTCTTCAATGAGATGTTGTGCAGGGTCTCCTTCAGGAAACGAAGCAATGAAGGATTCAACATGAAAGACAGCTTCTTCATTGGTGAAGTACTGGTAAAGTCCATCAGAAGACAATATCAAGAATCTATCCCTGGGGCCAAGTCTCAAGTGGTAGAGTGAAGGAAGACATGTGATGTAAGGGGAGCTCCCAACGTAGTTGACTCTAAAAATCTCCAAAAGTGCATCATTCCACTTGGGCTGCAAACAAATAAGTGATTTCTTATGTAAATGATAGCCTAAACTTACTTAAAATATGTATACTTTTGCGTAGAATCAATAATTTTTTTAATGATTTGTGAATTGGACAAGAACCCAACATAAAATTAGCAAGTTTGGATTGTGGGTCATGCCTATTTAATTAAATGAGCCAAATTATAGTTGTCTTATAGTCTTGGTGCATGTTTGGATGTCCATTTAAGAGGCTTAAAAGTGCGTTTAACACTAAAAAAGTTCGCTTAAAAAAAAAAAAAAGTATCCGTTTGGTAAAAAAAATTGAAAGCACTTTTAAGAGTTTAAAAAGTCCAAAAATGGCCAAAACGTATTTTTGACAAAAGCTTAAGAATGAAATTTTTGCCAAAAAAATATTTTTTAACTTAAAAGTTCTATTTTTCAAATATAATCTTAAATATGCTCTTATACTCGTATCTCGACATGACCCAAAAATCAACACAGGACATAAGGGCTAACAATTTTTTATACAACTTACAAATTCGACAAAAGTCCAACACAAAATTAGTGAATCAGGGTCGAAGATTCTTACCCATTATAAGCTTACAATATATACCTGTTTGAGAAAGCCAACCCCAAAGGCCCGAGTGACCTTAAGATAACCTTTCACCCTTTCATTGACAACTGCAGAAGCATCATCAGGATGCTCATTTCTAATTCTCTCAACTTCCTGAAACCCAAAAAAGGCCTCTCTGTCATGTAAAATTCACATCATCAAAACAAGAGATCATATTACTGAAAACCATATATAAATTTACCTCTTCCACATTTGTGCTGTGATCCGTGGTGAGCTGCAGGGGAATTAGATTTTGTAATCCCCCGCATGCAACTCCAAAATAAAAGTTCTGATTGCTTAGGATATCCTCATTGATCTGTTTCAAGTCCTGGTGAACCTTCCTTGGCCGGAGATCATCAAGCTCAGCCTCCTGAGCCAACACCGCCCGGCTGTCACCCACATTCATCAAGTAAACATCTTCACCCTTCATCAGCATCACCAGAACACATGAACCAATTAGAGCCAACTCTGGATTATTCCTCACCATCTTATCAGCAATATCCAAATATTCATCCTCTGTTTTCCTCAAGGCCTCAGACAGAGCCTTCAACACCTCTGAATGATTACTTCTCTCCCCATCAGATTCAAAATTCCTCTTGTTCTTGGAACTATTACCCTGTTTTCTCTTTGAATTAGAATCTAAATCCGTCATTTCCCCATTTCCTGATATCTCATTTTCCTCATCAAAATTCCTTGATTGGGATTCATTGCCCATGAGCTCCCTGTGCACTGCAGGGTAAAGATTAGAAATCAAATACTCGGTTGCATCAGGGCCGTTAAACCCATCATAAATCCCCACAAAAACCCAACCATGTTCCTCAGAAATCACCACCTGTACTCGATCCTCCCCTGCCTTTCCTTGCGCCCACTGAAGACTTTTTCTCTCTTTAAAATACTCGCCATCTTTCAAGTGAATACAACCACCCGAATCACTGGCATTGACGGCACCTTTAACCGGCGCCATCACCGGCTTGTGCCCACAAGCGATCGCGCTTGATATCAGTTTCTTGAAGATGTTGTTAAACCAACGACGCCGTTTCTTGGACTTGACTATATTTTCAATCGGTAGCTGTTCACGTGCTGCTTCCTCTATGGGACCCGAGTCAATCGGGCCGGATACGAACCCTCGCTCCATTGGACCCGACATGAATCCTCTCTCCATCGGGCCGGAGCCGGGTACCAGCTCGCAAGTGGAGCATCGACGGACCGGTTGGAGAGGGGTTGAGGCGAAGGAGGTGGAGCTCGCGAACGAGGCGGCGCGGTCGACGAAGGAGGAGCCGATGAGGTCCGCGAGACAGGTGGAGATAGGCGTGGAGGTGTTGGCGCTGACGGAGGCGCCGGAGATAGACCGGAACGCCGTCGTTGCGACGGAGTCCCTATCCTGAGTATCCTCCTCTGAGTTTGATGACGAGTAGGAGAGCCTGGGAGGGTCGGGTCGGACGTAGCAGAAGGAATGCCCCAAGCCCTCGTCGAGAGGATCCGACAGGACCACCCCGACGTCGTTGTGGCGCTTCGAGATCTCTCCGTCACCGGCAAAGCCGTGGCAGGCCTTGCCGATGCCGTTTCCCATGGAAAAGTAAATATTATTCTCTTTCTTTTCTTCTTCTGGTTGTGTTCCAGTTGATTGTGTGCTTCAGAGAGGAAGAGAAGGAGACTCAGAGAGAAGAAGAAGAAGAAGAAGAAGATGGAAAGGTGAAGAGAGAACTTTTTATAAATGTTAGAGGGGTTGACTTTTCAGGTAATTTTTGTCATTTTTCAATTTTTATCGTTAATGGGGGAGTTGACTCTGGGCTGTAGAGAGTCGAGCGCATGCGGGCGGAGAAAAATTTTAAAAATTATAATAGTAATGAAATCTGATAATATCAAAGTCAAACCATTAAACAGGTTTTTAAGTAAACAAAAGAAAATATCATCAGCAGTAGCGGTAGTTCCGTAGGTAATTTTTACACAGTTAGGCATTTACTAGGAAACATGTGTCGACAATCACTTACTCATGATTAGTGCTTACTCTTGATTAGTGTTAGTCAAGAGTAAGGTCAGGCTGTGTAGGGTTGATTGGATGCTGTTGGGTCGCTTCGCTATTTAGGTTCCTTTTGAGCAGTTCACAACAGGTATGTACTACAATTGAATTTCAAATTTCGTAATGAGAATCACTCACTCCTAATTAGTGTTAGTCACTTTAAATTTTACTGATGTCCTGGTGGAGTTAGGTTAGGCTGTGTAGGGTTGATTGCCGCTAACCGCCTAAGACGGTGCGGTTAGCAGTTTTAAGGTTTGGAAAAAATGTTAACTACTAACCATATATATATAACGTCGTTTTTTTTTTCCTCCTCTTCTTTCCTTTTAAAAAGCGCTAATAACCGCTAACTACCAATTAACCACCTAGGCGGTTGCGGTTAGCTCGTAACCGCATTTTCACCACTAAGGTTATATCTCAATTGGTTTTGAGAGAGCGTGTGCGGTTCTTCACTATCTAAGCCCCCTCTAAAGCAATTTTTAGCAGGTAGGTGTTACTTATATGATAATGCTAACGTAGAATAGCTACAGTTGGTTGCATTTCGATACCCTTTTTTAATTAAAAAAAAAAAGTAAACAAAAGAAAATGTAAATGCTATTAAAATATCAAAATTATTGTTTTGGCATTCTTATTGTATTTTATAATTTTATCATTTATAATTTTTTAAATCTGTATTATTGCTTTTTAAGTTCATTTTTATAAATTTATTTTTATCCACATTAATTAGTAGTTATCATTTTTATAACGTGATAAAATATAATACATATTAAGTTAATAAAATTGAAATATATCATTGTGAATAATCTTAATTATTTAATTTAAAAACAGTGGTTAGAATTATTTAAAGAATAGTATATGATATAGAATACCTTAGAAATTGTAGATGATCTTAATTCGTCCTCTAGATCTATTTGAATATATTTTATTTCTTGTGGTATGCACTATAAAATATTTATTTCTTCGACCAGATTTTTATAAAAATTATTCTTTATTTTATTTTATTTTATTTTGGAAAATAATAAAGGCACAACTTAAATTCAACTTTGGTCCAACTTTTCACTTAAGTTAAAAAAAAAAAAAAAAAAAAAACTGCCCGTGGAAGAGAGAGAGAGCCTTAAACTAGATAGAGAGAGAAAAGTTTGATTTAAAAGTTAGGCCAAGTTAAATTTAAGTTGTGGCTATATCACACCTCTTTTATTTATTTTTATGTGTAATATGCACTACAAAATCCTTATTTATACACTTGTTCGTTAATGTATTCATTATCACATAAGATGTAGCCATGTCTACTCCATATAGACAAGTAATATTTTTATATATATATATTTTGAATACTCGTCTCTTATCAGTATTATTAATCTTAAATTAAAAATAATAGATATGATGTTAAATGTGATATTAATTAACAATGTATATACAAGACATGTATAAAAGTCAAAAGATATGCATGCAAAGTATATAAATAGCACTGCTTTTATTAATAATAGGCCTTAGATAATAGGTTGAGGGAGTGATCAATTGAATTCCATGTGTTGTGCACAGTGATGGAATTAAAAAAAAAAATGATTGAAAATATAGAAAAACATAATTAACTATATAAATAAATAATTGAACAAAATTGCAATTATATATTTTATACAAGTTTAAAGGATATGCTAGTAGATTCGCTAAATCTATCTCGACACGAACTCGTTTATGATTCGACCGAAGCTCAACAAGATCATTATTCTCCAAACGGTAACTACAATTACATATTTCATACAAATTATATATATATATATATATATATATATATATATATATATATATATAGAGAGAGAGAGAGTGTAAAGTAAGTCGGTGGCGCTTGTCATTTTCGTCATCATCTTGCAAATGGCTCAGACACACAATCTCCCGCTTCCAGCGCCAACATGTTTTGTTTTTTTCTTTTGATTATTTATTTTTTTTTATTTTTTTTTTCTGTTTGGTTCCTAAGAAATAGTTGAAAGCTTAGCAATTAATGTTAATTTTCAACAAGTTTTATTACTTTTATATACTTTTCATACTTGCTTTTCTTCAGATATTCTTGTGGATCCAATATTATTTTGTTTCTGAAAACGACATGCATGCATGGCGTTCTCATTTCTTGCCATCAATGTACTTTCAAAAAAATAATAAATAAATAAATAAATCCTGTACCAATTTCGATTCTTTTAAGCTTCAAATGGGTTATTCTTTTTCTCTCTTAAAAAAGAAAAATAAAAAATAAAAAACAAAAGAACAAGAAGGCTAAAAGAAGGGCACTTGTCATGCACCTTTCGCCACCTTCCTAATTAACTCCACCTATGGTTGATTGGATGAATATTATTGATTATTATAAATTAGGAAGAAATAATTAAAAACAATTGCTATTTTGTACAATCATGATGTTAGTGCGTGTCTTCAACCATTTTGATTATAGAAATGAAATTTTATCACAAAGTCTTATAAATCAAGTTATTCCCACTCCCTATAACATTCACAACCCTATCTTTAATTGCTAAACATGATACGACAAAACTCTCTTTCTCTTAAATCTATAAATATAGTATATAACATTACTCTAAGTTTTTTTGCATAAAAACTAGTGAGTATGATATAGAAAAGAGTAATATTATATACCATATGAGTGCCGCGTAAACTATCATAACGACACGTGTTAATAAATTGTAAAACAGCTGTATATCTAGCATTATTCTTCTTTTTATTAGTTCCTAGGTTAGTTTTCACTTGTTCACACTCTTATCATCAAGTTTATCTATAATTTAAGGTTTGTGTTTTGGGATAATTGCAAATATTATCTTTGGACTTTTGTGTAGGTGTCAATTGATCCCGAATCACCACCGGTGGCGATAGTTTAATGGTCTCAAGAAAATCCCCATGAAATTGGGTATGTACTAGGGCATAGGTTTAATTATTCGCAATGGAGAATCACTCATACAAGCTTATTAATATTAGTCATCTTTGGTTCCACGGATGTCTTGATAGAGTTGGGTCAAGTTATAGCCTAATTGGTATGAAGGGAGCGGATGCGATTCTCACTGCGTAAGCTCCTTATAAGCAATTCTTAACAAGTACTCAGGTAGGTATTACGATGGTCATGTCTAGGTAGGGTAGCAACAGTTGGTTGTCCGCTCCTACCCTTTTTAATTAAATAAAAAAATTGATCCCAAATCAAATGTTATGTACTTAAAATTGAGACTTGTAAATTGTTCAAATTAAAAAAAAAGAAAATGCACGAATTAAATTAACATCTAGGGTGATATTTGTTATTTTTCATCAATTTTTATTTTATTTTATTTTATTTAGATTCCTAGTACACGAAAAAAAAAAAATCATATATTTTATTCTCCGTTGTTTTTCTTTTGTGGGCGAAACGAATAAAGCATACATGCAGAGCATCATCATTTTAAAGTCCTATATTTTTATTTTATTTTGCTTCATGTCACTGTTATGGGAGCCCTTACTCTTGTTTCTTTCTTTTTTTAGCTCACACCCTTTTTTATATTTGAAAGTTTGGAACCCATAAAGAAAGAAAAATAATAATAATAAAAAAAGTTCAAGCCTAAAAGCTGATTTTTTTTTTTTTAAAAAAAAAAATATTATATAAAACACACAACATCAGCCAATCTAAAATAAGTGTGAAGAATAATATTACTAAAAAATTTATGTAAAATGCCTTAAGTAGCATACGATTTTTATTACAACCTTTTACAAATTTACGTGGTAACTCCGATAACATGAGTGTCATGCAAATAGGTTGTCATGTCATATTATAAAAAATTTATAATAAAAGTTGTGGTACTAATTTTATGAAGAATTATTATTTATTTTAATTAATGAAAAATTGACTATAATCTCTACAACAGCTCATTCGTCACTTATGCTTTATATATATATATATATATATATATATATATATATATATATACCTTTTTCTTTTCTTTTCTTTTTTGAAAAAGAATAAAGAGAGACAGGATAGACAGTTAAGTTGGTTAAAACGGCAACCTAAGACCATTGAAGTTGAACAACTTCATAGATTAAAATTAAATTTTAGAAATTTAATGATAAATATTAAAAAATAATAATAATAATAATTAATTATTGACATAGCACCCTATACTGTTAAATCGTTAAATCCTGTTCAAGAAAAGGAGAGTGGAAGCCAGTAAAGGTTCCGAGAAGCAAGGGCGATATATGGAATGCTCTCCTGCTTTGGCGTCTCTTCACACCAATGTCTGTATTCTTAACCAACAAACAAAACCGACACTGCCTTCTTTGGTTTCTAGCCATGGCTTTGGACAAGCACAAGCACCTTCGTTGTGCCACGCGATTCTCCCCCCACAGGTATAATCTTCTTTCTCTGTGGGTCATCTTTTGTTTCTTTTTTTCCTGTAAATTTTCATTATTTGAAGAAATTAAAACAACCCAAACGAAAAAAAAAAAAAAGAAAAAAAAAAGAGGAAGAAATAAAGGAGTTTGCTCTGATTTTACTCCAACATTTGATGTATTTTCCCAGAGAATTTAATGGGTTCATATTAATTTTCCTACCTTTTGTTTCTTCAACCAAACATAGAAATTCATTAAATAAAATGCTTTAAATGGTCTTCCTTCTTATCCCCATTCATTTTCATAGCTAAGATCTTTTGCTGGCTAATGCATAATTTTCCTTGTTCTTGTCAAATAGAAAATAAAATTAAGAGGTGAATTTTGTAAGCAATGGGAAAGCACTTTCGAGACAAACGCTGTGCGTTTCCTTCGGAGAGTAGTCATCCTGGATGTACGTGGAATATACTTCATGTTATCAAGTATCATCACTGGCGTTATGCTAAGAGAAGATATTCAAACAGAAGGTGTGCAGGTGGTAGCCATGTCGCTGGTAAGCAACCTTTTTTTTATGTGAAAAATTCTCTTGCTCTAGCAAGGCATGCTAATTTGGCGTCTATTATATTTATATTTGATCCTTCAATGATATTATAAGTCTTCCATTTATATACTCTTTAGACATCATATAGGAATCTTCTTGCTACACCCGAAATATTTAATTGAAATGCGATGAATTACGGAAACCGGGTTTAACTTAGAACCTATGTTCTTGTACCATTTTAAATCATCTATTATTTCAAAAGTTTAAACTATAGGAAACGATAAATTTAATCATTTTAGTGCCACCCATGATTTCTAAATTTTGTAAGACAGTTCAGTGGACTCGATTCTTATGTAATTAGATGAGTTTTGATGTGCACAATGTCCTAGGTGGAATTATCACTCACTGCAGGACCTCTTTGACGATAACTGATATATAAGATAGATTGATTTCCCAAGTTATATATGTTAATAACCTATTTTCTGCTTTTGTAGGAGATATAAATCTATTGGATGATACAAATGCCTTCAGTGATGATCAAATTGAAGAACAGAATGGTGCTGAGATGGGCTACTGTGTTGTAAGTTGACGCAAAAGGACTGTTGATGGCATGCATTTGTAGTTTTTCCTAAAGCATAAAAAAATGGCAGTTTTGGTTCTCTTTGGTCCTTCTGGATCAAAGAGATTGAATTTAATTTAGTGAAGTTAATGTCTGATTTGAAATGCATCAGATTGGAGGAAAGATGACACAGTCCACGCCAGCACCAAAAAATTCTGTTAGAGCCCGAATAAAAGCAATGATTTCTGACGAAATATCCAAAAAGAAGGGAAAACATCACCGAAGTTCAAGCTGTCCTGTTCGATCACAGTTAGTTCGAAGGAATTCCATTCATCATTTGGAACCTTCAGATTCGGTTCCCCTTGCTGATTTTGTATTAGACAATAGAAGTCCTACAAGCCAAAATCATGAATACTCTCCCGCTATCAGCACATGGGATTCGCTGCCTCTGGAATGCTGTGAGGATTCAGTTGCCAGCGAGAAAAGTTATGAAGAGTGTGAGTTTCAGGAGCAACCAACAGAGAACCGCACACTTGTTGAGGAAAAGTTGGACAACACAAAGCAAGATATGTCGGAGCAGAAGTTGATACATGCAAAGGAACTCACTAGAGATGCTTCGCTCCATACAAAGGAGCTTCTGAATCCTCTTGACATGATCAATGTAAACAAGAATTTATTATTAAAAATGGGATTGAGTAAGTCTGGATCATTTCCTTTACCCGGCTCATCAGGCAGAAGAGGTTCTGGGGCTAGCAAACTGAAACGCATGCAGGAGGGGATTGGGTTTCATGCAAAAGAAAAAGGAAAGTTCCAATTTGGTAGTCAATCACATAAGGCAGTTGAGTTCAGATACTCGGGAGATTTTACTAACCAGTCAATGCCATCAAAAGCAGAATATGAAGTAGATGGAATGTTAAATTCAAGCCATAAAACAGCTGACATGCATGAGAATAAAATGGCTATCAAGCGTTTCAAGGATCTTAAACAGAAGATAAGGCATGTGATTAAGGAAAGCAGAAAAGAGAGGCATCGGATTGCTATGGATGCTATCCTTCACAAAATTCCTCACGGCCGTGGGTTTTCTAATGAATGGAAGAAAGAGATTTTCAATCAACTGAAGGACTCTGCAATAAATAGACAAGGCAAAGCTAGTCCTGAAAGTAGTTATGAGATTGATCATTCTGTTGCTCGAATACGCCACATGAGAAGAACATCATCTCTCAATGAGTCGCTGGACAGATATTGTCAGCTGTACGAGACTAGTTTCAACAGAGAAGCCAAACACACAACCTCTGGGAGATCAAAAACAGAAGAGGCATCTTTGCCTTCAGGAAGTGCCCCAAAATCCCTGACAAGGGTTCACTCTTTACCTGAACTCAAATCTTTTATCTATCAGAGTGAGGACTCTTCTGATGTTTATTCTTCAGGAATGATGACTAGGACTGTTGTGGATGTCTCTGTAAGCAAAGGAAGCAGTTTTGGTGAACAGGAAAATCTAGACCTTCCTCTAGATTCAGAAGATCGGTTGCAGTTAGATATTCTTGTAGAAAGTAAAAATCAAGAAAACTTGCTTGGAGCTGGTGAAACTGATTTGGTTCTGGGAGATGAGGTTGGATCACCATCATCAATTGCAAACAACGAGGCAAATGCGGGTTTAATTGTTGATGATTTTGGCAACTCGGAAGCAAGGGAAATCACTTCTCAAAATGAGGACATTGAAGAGGATATTGGGCCCTCAAAGGAACCCATTGCTGAATTGGAAGAACACATTCCAGTTTCTCAGACTGACTCCTATTCCCTGAAGGACACAACCAGCCCTGTACACATTTCCATAGCAGAAGGTATTCCCATCAATCAATTATTTCTTTACATTGTGGTACATCATCCCAAATCTACCCCAAGTGCATGTAATTGCTCTCTCTCTCTCTCTCTCTCTCTCTCTCTCTCTCAAATTTGCAATTTAGATTGGTTAGCAATTTGGATTGGTTAGGTATACAGGAGAATAGCATGATTTTCTTCATTTTTGAAGTGGATTATTTGTTTTAACATCTTAAATTCTATAGAAAAGCATAAGTTGGGATTCTATAGAAAAGCATAAGTTGGGTTAGTATTTCAAGATTATTATCTTTTTTACTACATACATTTGGATTATCTTATCATGTTAGCAAAGGTATTGCCTTTGGCCTGAAAGATTCAGGACTTTGAATATTTTGAATACTTACTGATTTATGGGTTTGCTAGTCTTCAAACTTTAGCTTTCTAAACATCAAGTTTTGATTTTCATAAATGGAAGTACAGTTTGGATTCAATCATATAGCTAATAAGAATCCAGTCCCTGCAACCTTCACCAACTTGTGTGCAACTTTCCAGGTTATGAAATCCCGCATTTTCAAGTGGATGCAAAAGAGAGAGCTGAATTTGATTACGTGAGAGATGTACTGGAGCTATCCGGGTTCAGTGGGAATGAGTCCCTTGGAACATGGCATTCTGATGAGCTGGCTGTTGATCCTTATGTTTATGAGGAAGTGGAGGACTGCTGGGAAAATGAAGAAGGTGATAATTGCAGTCACTTGCTTTTGTTTGATCTAATCAATGAGGTCCTGATGGAGATATATGGGAGGTCATGCAGCTACTGCCCCATTCCCTTGTCTTCCCTCTCCCACATCCGCCCAATGCCAGCAGGACATCATGTTCTCCAGGAAGTGTGGGCACTTATAAGCTGGTACATGAGCTTGAGACCAGAGGGTAACCAGTCAGAGGATTATGTTGTGAGCAAAGATTTAGCAAAGAGTGATGGGTGGATGAATCTCCAATTTGAGACTGAGTGTGTGGGGCTGGAGCTGGATGATTTGATTTTTGACGATCTTTTAGAGGAAGTTTTCTGGACCTGATGGCTGGAACAGGTGCATGAAAAGAATCGGGAAAAATATGAGGGAGAAAGAAATTCATTGTTGCATTAGTACATATATATACTGTACAGTTAGCGAGCACAAGTTATTCTGTATTCCTTTGGCTACGGCTCTGAATATAAGCAAACTAATATGAGTAGATGGCAGAATTGTAGTCATCTTCCAAAATCACAGAGTTGAAGAGCAAGACTTGATTCATGCCTTTTATTCAAGAGGTTGTTACTCTTTTATAGCAGAATGAGGGGGGGGGGGGGGGGGGGGGGGCAAAAGGGTATCTTTTACAAAATTTTGTATAGGAAGCTTCAGGTGTTTGCTTTTGTTGGGCGGGGGGGTGGGGGGTGGGGGCAAAAGGGTATCTTTTACAAAATTTTGTATAGGAAGCTTCAGGTGTTTGCTTTTGTTGGGCGGGGGGGTGGGGGGTGGGGGCAAAAGGGTATCTTTTACAAAATTTTGTATAGGAAGCTTCAGGTGTTTGCTTTTGTTTAAAGCAGCTTTAATCATTGATTTCAACTTGCACCCATGCTTTATATTATACTTCTATTTTGTTAATAAGGTTGAGATGTTCTTTGTCTTCTATTGGTGGTGTTGATTCTACATTCATTTACTCTAACCCCTCCCCCCCCCCCAAAAAAAAAAAAAAAAAAAACCCTCTAAAGGCGTCGAAAGAAAAGTACATACTGGTTATGTTGATGTTTTTGTCCACGTCATTTTGGTACACATTTCTTAGTATTCCTAACATTTCTCTTTTTTTTTTTAGGCTTCGTTAGTTTGTTTCTTTAATTGTCATTGGAAATGAAAATTGAAAGACTTTTTATTATAATGTTGGTAGTTGTATACCAACTTGCAAAAAATAATAATAGTATTCTTTAATTCGTTTGAATCCCATTAAATTAGTAATGTCGAATAATGTCCTCAGCAAAATCGATATTTTTCCAAACAAGTACAATGCGTTACGACTTACGAGGACGTAGATATTACGTATTTATATAATTTTATCATTTCAAACGTCAACAAGGCCCGTCTAGCTCAGTTGGTAGAGCGCAAGGCTCTTAACCTTGTGGTCGTGGGTTCGAGCCCCACGGTGGGCGCCTAATTTTTTGGCGTTTAGGAGTTGACATCTAATTATGATTTTATGATTTTTTCTAATTCAATAGAATTAAATGCATTATTCTAGAGTTCCCATATCTAATTATGATTTTTTCTAATTCAATAGCATTAAATGCATTATTCTAGAGTTTCCCATATCTAATTATGATTTTTTCTAATTCAATAGCATTAAATGCATTATTCTAGAGTTCTCATTTGATTTTCACGTTGAATTTTTTTTTTTAAATTGCTTAAGAATTTCTTAAAAAGATTGTATTAAAAATCGGGTTAAATAACTTATTCATGCTTGTGGTTTAACTTCTTTATATTTTTTATTCTTAGTCTTAAGGTTTAATTTTTATCACAGGAGGTCCCTCTGATTTGCTTAAAGACAGATATAGTCTTTCCATCAAAATTCAGTCTAAAATTTGGCGGAACATCACGTTAGCACCAATTACAGTTTGCTACGTGTCCATATAATTAATTAATTAAAAAAAATTTAAAACATTAAAAAAATTATATTTAATTAATTTTTTTATATATATATATATATATTTGAGACGTCGGTGGCGGGCGATGGAAGCGTGGTGTACCAGTGCAGGTAATCAGAGGTGTTGTTTTAGAGGATTTCTGAGTACATAGAGACCGACCAGTGCATTCAAGCATGTACGTGGGGCTTACAATAACCCTTCTTGAGCCACAATTCACCGCCACTGTCATTAATTATTGGATTTTCGTACATGAGGTGAAAACTGAAAAGGTTGAAACCCGTCCTGTCCCGACCCGCGCCCGCCTTTAAGCTCAACATTGCTACTTTGGCATTATTCTCCTTATGTTCTCACCATAATTTTTTCATCATAGAATTAATATCCTTGTATAAGGTCTTGGGTAGTTGAAACATACTCATTGTATACGTGAGAATTGCCTGTACCACCGTCTTTAATAGGACTTTCTTTTAAGCTTGAAATAAAAACTTTTCTTTTCACCCATTAATCCGCCCCCAAATTCTCTCCTTAATACTAGTGAATGAGCTTACCTGTGATCTCTACCAATGAGCGTCGGCGACCCTAGATAACGCTTAAAACCCGCAACAGATACAATGTGAGCCTTTGTCTCATGTCAGGTGTCTTTGCTTTAAAAAAAAAAAAAAAAAAAAAATGGAAGTTTTGTTTCTATTCAGTTTTTGTTCTGAAGCTTTCTCATATAGCGTCGAAATCTCTTGGATTTGGATCCATTCAAAGATGATCAGCCTACAAAATAGCAAACTGTCATTCACGAAAAACAGGCGGTTTATTCGCGTGCCCCCGAGCAATAGAGAGACCGGTATATTAACTAGTTAGTATATATACAAACATTTTAATATTAGTTTTTTTGTTCTCAATATATTGATTTTTTTTTAAGTATACAGATATTCATTTTTAATGGTATTACTATATTAACTATTAACTTGATTTTTTTTTTTTTTGTCAAAAAAAAAAAAAAAAAATTACTTTAAAGTTAATAATTAATATAAACAGTTGGATTATTTTCTATTTAATCTGAATCGGTGGTGAAGGTAAAATGGGATCAGCAGGCCACCTCCTGCTCCACATATTATATGGTGTTTTAAATAACCATGAGCTCACTCTTATGGATCTGATCCAATAATTTAAGTTCACTCTTGAAATTGATTAACATAATTAACGCTCTGCATATTATCCGCATATTAACGGATAATAATTTGAAGAAAAAAAAAATCAGAATCTTTAAAGTTGAAAGTTAAATGGGAAGTCGCGCCGCGCGGGGAAAAACAAACTAAAGTTTCGTTAAAGAAGCTTTGGGGTTTGAAGGGTTTTCAAGTTTTTGCTGACGACAACCTTAAAGGAGATGAGTTTTCAAGAGTCTTTCCATCTTCTTTGAACCGACTATCAGTGATCTTTCCCATATTTTATCTTGAGCTATATCTCACATTTTGTTGGGGAATGGAGATCACCGTCCGACTTCCGCTCCTTCAACAATTTTCTCAAATTTTTCTAAATCAATTTTTATTACACTTTCTTGCACTATTTTCTCTTATATCCACCAACCGTGGGGATGAAGAGGACGACGCCACGGCAGTGCCGGAGTGCTGCCTGGTGTGCCTGAGCATGATGGAGAATGAAGAGATCATGGTAAGGTTGCTTCCAAACTGTAACCATGTTTTTCATGCAGAGTGGATCGATTTGTGGTTGGGTTTGCACTCCAAGTGTCCTGTTTGTCGAACCGAGGCTATGCCCCGCCGGCGCCGGTTCGTGGTGGTGCAGTCCAAATTATCTCTGGATTGTAATTCATGTTAATTTACGTGTTTATCTTATTATCAGACCCTTGCATTGTTGAGATGCTAATTAATCTTTCTGATTAATCGAAGATATTATATATATATCTAAAGTGTAATTAAGCTGATCATTAAGGTACTTTTTTACTATTGTGTAAGCTTAATTAGTCTTTTTCTAAATTTTCTGTTTTGTTTTATATCATACAAGTATTTGTTTTTTAAAAAAGGCCCTTTTGACAACGATGCTTAACAGAGAGAGATACATAAAAACACGTTAAACAAACAGACATGTTTAACACACAGTTGGAAAGCTTAAACCCCAAAGTCTGGCTTGGAAGGTGGGGTTTTGACAACAATGGTGTGGGACTGTGGTCTGTGACTGTGTGTGTGTGTGTGGGGGGGGGGGGGGGGGGGGGGGGGGGGTAACTTGTCCCGAAAGTTGGAGAATTTGATGTGTCATTATTCGTGTCGTACAAGGATAATGGTCCTAGAATTCTTTGTATTCCTATTATTTAATTAACAACAGATGGTCCCAGCAGCCTCTCCTGTGAAGAAGAGATTAACACAGTTTGTTTCCATGAATCTAATTCCACACTTCTGTAGTGATATTGCACGTTTTATTTTGTAGAGTAATGTTATATATATATATATATATATATATATACACGTGATTAATTAGAATTAAAAAATTAAAAAAATGTTACGGTTAGTGGTTATTGGTTTTAATTGTAACCGTAACCGCCTCGCCTTAGACGGTTAGTCTGATTTCCTAGCTCCTCCGCACCATCTTAGGCGATTAGCGGTTTACCGCTTTTAAAGTTGGGCCTAAATTGGGCATGTATTTTTGGACTCACTTTAGATGTTTTGGGCCTAAAAAGATGCACTCATTGTATTAGCACTTATCTGGCCCAATTAGTTAATATTTTGTCTTTTGTTTTTTGTTTTTCTAACGGTAACCACTTTAGTCGGTTAATCTAATTTGTTAACTGACTTCGTACCAACTTAAGCAGTTAGCAGTTTACCTAACTATAATCGCACCGCTATAACCATTTTTAAAGTATGGCCTTTTTGGCATATTTTGGATATTGGGCCTAAAATTTGACATGTTTTTTGGCCCATTATTTTTACCTTTTTTTTTAGTGCTAGTGTTAGCACTTATCTGGCCCAATTAGTTAAATTTAATTTTTTTTTTTTTTTTAAAAAAAAAAAAAAAGTCTCCATAATCAGAGACGTACGTGGAAGGTGACATTTTAAGCCCAAATAGTGTCATATCCATACACCTACTACAAAAATTAGGTAAAATAGTGACATGTAGAAGGTGACATTTTAAGTCCAAATAGTTTCATATCCATGCACCCACATTCAGCATATAAATAGTTTAAAAGCATATTGCAAACAATAAAAATTCACAACCCACTAAACTTCACAACATCAAAAAATCCATAACCCATGACAATCCTATCCATACACGTCCACATTCAGCATATAAATGAAAATTCAATCAAACTCAACACAAACACAAACAATAAAAAATCAACCAACACAACAATAAAAATAGTTTAAAAACATATTACAAACACATTCAGCATGCCATACATGCTTTAGAATAAATTCAACACCACACTCATTTGGTCTTCTAATAGCACCGAAACAAATACAAACAATGAGCAACAAATCCATTAATGATCGCAAATGAACCATAGATGAGTTGGGCATTTCTAACGGCTATACAAGGAGGTAAAATATGACAAAGGGGCACGATGAAGAGCCTCAAGAGACAATAGCAACAATCGAAGTACTGGTAAAGGAGGAGGTACCGCCAAGAATATAACACAGCATCCGTAGACCAAGAGTCTCCTCAACTAGATCAAATCATACAAGACTCGATCTTTTTATTATTAGGAAATTGGGTTTTAGAGTATTTTCAACGGCTTCCTTGTACAAAAACTTTAGATTGGTAAAAGCTTGCAGCATGAATGATGCATAGGATGTGGTGCATGATGCATGTGCTTTTTACACATGCATGCACCTTTTGGGCCATGTCAGAAGGGAATCCACATCCACGCAGCAAACGGACGAAGTTCATTCAAGGCCCACCACGATATTAGCCCTTTTTCAGCCTTCATTTGATACGTCTTTTCAAACAGTAAAATAAATAAACACTTTTTGATTAATTTTGAAAACATCAAACTTTTTTCTTTTGGGTTAAAAATTCAAAATAATAATAATAATAATAATAATAATAATAATAAAGTATGAAATTAAGGAATATAGATTAATTTTGTAAGAAATCATTTATGTATTTAATTGAATTTTGAAGGGTTTTTAAGACAATAAATTAGAGAAAATTCTTATTCCTAGGTCTTGAACTCTAGAAAAAATATGCTCAGAGGGAGACAAGAGTACAATAATGTGAGGGAAAGAGAACGAAAGATGAGAGCCATTCATTATTGCTAGCAACCAAATGCTACAGAATTCTTGTACTACCACTTGCATTTGTACTACACATTTAATTAGTAGCAATTTTAAATACTCAATTTTTATTTTATGTGCCTAATGTAACACTACTCATCATTCATTAATATATATATTTTTTTTTAATAAAGACCCATCAAAAATTAATAACCACTAACCCATTAGTCTAATAAAATAAAGGAGAAAGTCCACGTATTCCCTCAAACTACCATTTAACTGATAATGTCTCTTTTAAATTTTCAATTATAATAATGTCCTCCTCAAACTACCAAAACATTGTCAATGTTCTCTCAAATGATAAAACTACCTTTAGTAAAATAAAAATAAAAACCCTAAAACTAAAAATAAAAAAATAAAATTCAAGGAGTGGCCAAATTTTTTTTTTAAAATCCTTTTTTTTATTGGAAAACAATTAAAAAATCGATTTCTTTTATAAAAATTGAAAATTTTCGTTTTTTTTTTAAAAAAAAGTTAATAAAATTAAAAAAAAAATTAAAATTTTCATTTTTTAAATTAATTAATTTTTTTTCGAATTTATAGGAGTATTTTTGTCTTATTGGGAAATCTATAGAGTCATTTTTATCTTTTTGCTAGCCTTGGGGGGACATTGACAATGTTTATGTAATTTGGGGAGGGAAAACATTGTCACAATTGAAAGTTTGAGAGAGATATTCTCAATTTGATAGTAGTTTGAGAGAGATATGTAGACTTTACCTTAAAATAAAATTAAGTGTATAACATTACCGAGTAATGATATAAGGAGAGCCCTCTTGAATTTCGATCTATTTGTAATTTTAAAAGTTACAACACATTCGAGAGAACTTTAAAAGAACTATATTCCTCCTTATATCACTACTCATACTGGCCCATTGGGTTTCCTTTGAGATAGTACAATTTGCATTTTGTACTAAAAACAAACAAAAGATTGGTGAGTTTAGAGTTCATAGAGGATCCTCCTCCAATTAATATACAAGTGAAATCTGCCTTTTTACTCAAATCAAACATAAAGTATGGACTCCACTAGCTTAGTTTTTTGTTGTGGTTGTGATTGTGATTATTAGTGTAGTTGTTTAATTGATGGAATGTTTGACCACTTGTAATTGTTTTATTAGGCACTTAACCATTTTTTTTATTCGGTTCTTTTGCCTTTATTCACTAAGATACGCATTTGAAAAAGAAATGGTAGGCTTCGAAAATGTACAAAACCTACATAATTAGGGGTCATGTCTCATGTCTCACATATCTATAATATATGGTTGATATTATAGATATTTTTATACACTTGGTATATCTTAACAGTCTAGATGAGACAGCTTGTGATAGATTTGATGGCTCTCTTTTAAAATGAACATTTTATTTTTTTTAGGTTATATTCTTCAATTATAACTTACTAAACTTATATTTTTTAATTATTTCTTTGATACAATTTTTTTTCACCTTACTTAGTACTTACTATTGAAACCCACAAAAAAAAAAAAAAAAAAAAAAAAAAAACCTTGTTCTTTGACCTAGTCTTAGATCATCCAACTTTCACCCTTCTTTTTCTTCAACATGAAAGGGAAGCGGAAATGTTTCAGATCTTCAGCAATTTTGTTATTCAAATTAATTATTCGCAATTCAAGCGTAAAAAAGTTTATTCACCTGTCCCAACAAATAAATAAATTACTCAAACAAGTGAACTCCATAACAATTCTCTTATTTTTTTTGTTAGTTAACAACTCAAACAATAAAATTACTTAATATCTTTATCGGAGGGGAAAGAATGATTGTTACTTAATATCTTTATCGGAGGGGAAAGAATGATTGTTTGCTAGTGGCCATAGAGCCCGCTAACACAGTGAGAGAGACGTGAGAGGAAGTAGGGTTTGAGTGATTGAGTGTATGGTAGATTTTTTTTTGTTTTTGTTGACGTAGGGTAATCTAAACAATCACCGACCCTATCGCAACAAAATTAGGGTTGAACAAGTTGGGAGTAATCCCCTTCCCCACTTGAGTTTTGGTAAAAAGTCGTACTCGTGACACTGACACAGGTTTGCTATGAAGGTAGCACGGATTGTCAGTGCCTCCACTTTCATCGCTTTCCATCCAAAGTTAATAATGGATGGCTCCTCGACCCCAAAAAAAAAAATAATAATAATAGATGGCTCTATTTTATCTCCTCCCGAAGTTTCAACGTCACAGTGCTTTCAAACCAATAATTCCACAACTCTGTTACAACAAAAAATAAATAATAAATAATAATAATAATTCCACAACTCCATTTCTATATATATATATATATATATTATGTATATATTTTTACCTTTTCTTTTTAAAAAATGATCCAATTTTAAATGTTTTGTTGAATTTTAAAAAGTGATTAAATTGAATTTTTTTTTCTGAGTTTATTAAAATTTGTTTTTTTGGTTTGTATGTCCTCAAGTCTGTTTGCCATATATATATTAAAAATTATTAAAAATCTAACTTCTTGAATAAAAGAAGATAAGTATACGTATCAACTAGCTAGGGAGCTACATTTAATCATTTATTCATTAAGAGCATCTTTGTCAATTTGTTAGATGTGACCCTCGATTAAAAATTATCTGACACTCATATCAGACACATACAAGAATTGTCACGGATGATTTAGACATCCAAGAAAATTACATTTGAGAATGCCCTTGCAATGGAAATGGAAAAGCATAGAAATTACTGTCTAGTTGAGAAAGTTATGATGAAATGAGCTGTGGCTAGGGATGTGATTCGCAGGAATATGCTAAAAATTTGAAAATTGATTAGGACGGTGACATTCAAAGAGTTAAACAAAACATATATCAGATTTGGATAAAAGAAATTTCAAATTGTAGCTATGATATTGTTTTGTTAGAGCAACATACTCTAATTATTTATTTTTAAATGAATAAAAAAGAAGAAGCATTGTTATAAAAAAAAAATATATATATATGGTAGGGGTTCAACTGAGCCATATAAGACTCAACTTTTATTTATATGGCACAAATCTATATAAGAGTTGTGTTAAATTCAAAATTAAAATTTCAAAAAAGAAACAAAAATTAAAACATATGTGCACAAAAATTGGGTCTTAGATGGGGCTATCATATCTCAAAAATATATTTTATAAAAAATTAATGGCCTTGTTTCCACGAAGTTATTATTGAGATAAGTCATATCATATTGTATGTAATAACGTAATAAAAATTGTATTTTAGACTATATGCTTACATCAAAATGCTAGATGTTTTTCTGGTTCTAAGTGAATATTATTTTTTAAAAATTAGGTGAGAGAAATAAGGGTCGATTTTTTTATATATTTTTTATTTTAAAAAATAATAACAATCTAGTTCTAATAGAACACAAGAAAAACACCTAGCATTCATTTTTTTTTTTAATCTAATTAAGACTTCATACACGTAATTTATTATATTTGAAACTCTACTACCTAAAATAGTTTCGAATATATTCTATTTGAAACTCCACTGCCTAAAATAGTTTTTTTTTTTTTTTAAGTAACCTAAAATAGTTTCTAATGCAACTATCTTTCTTTTATATATATATATATATATATATATATATGAGAGACAAAAATTTTCTCAAGTAATTATTTTTTAGTCGATTTAAAATAATGTAAAATGTTTATAATTAATTAAAAAATATTAAAAAATTGAACGAAAAAGATAATTAGTTAAAATTTCAATTATATATTTTTTAAAAAAAAATACCACTTTGAGTTATTATATTTGAATCCTCGATAAAGGTGCAAACCGCAAATAAAGGATCATTTGAGTGACACGAAATACTAGTTCGAATGCCAAATGGTCGGTACGGAGCCAGTGGTCAATAAAGGTAAGGTGAGATAACCCTTACAAAGGCGTCCGCTAATCACAACTGTCCATCTGATCGACCTTCTGATTCTAATGATAATAAGGGGCCGTGGAGAACCCTGGAGAAGGCGTACACTTCGAGAACACACCAGAAACACCCTCTACGTATACGGAACCTACACCCCATGGATAATCACGAGCAATATCTAGCCACGTGGACGGTGGATATCCCACCCTCTCTCTCCTCCACCACGTTATAAATTGAGGTCATGGGTCTCTTCAGAGAGCTCGTGCTCAAGAGTCTGATAGAATATTATCCTAACCCTCGAATACATCGATCTTCAGTCCTGCTTCATTTCTTTCCCGTGAAAAAAATGTCGTGCTGTGGAGGAAACTGCGGTTGCGGATCTGGCTGCAAGTGTGGCAGCGGATGTGGAGGGTATGCCTCTGTTCAATTCAAAATTTAAGGATGTTTTGATGTCGCAAAAATGATGCTCTGTTTTAATTGTGTTTGAAAAAGGTGATAACTTTGCATGTTTGGATAAGAGGTTGATGATCCTAGCTAGTTTTTGGAATTCTTTTTTTTTTTTTTTTTTAATTATTTCTTTGTTTAACATCTGAGAAATCATGGGTTTAAGTTATTTTCTGATAATGATGCTGCAGATGCAAGATGTACCCTGACATGGGCTACACAGAGAAGACCACCACCGAGACCCTTGTTCTTGGTGTTGCTCCCCAGAAGGCGTATGTTTTAATTATTATAATCTTTTTAATTATTTTCTCATAATTTTAATTATAAAAAAGATGGTTAAATTGTCATAATTTTGGATGATGCAGACACTTCGAAGGAGCTGAGATGGAGGTGGGAGCCGAGAATGGCTGCAAGTGCGGATCGAACTGCACCTGTGACCCATGCACTTGTAAATGAGAGAGAAATCGTAGCCTATGAAGCAGAGACGGCCTTTGACTTTGAAAACTAATAAATAGCGATTATATATATATAATATAATATATATGTGCGTGTTTCGTGTTATAAGGTGTTTTTAGAAACTCCTTTTGAAATTAGCCTAATAAAGTAGCCGTGGATCTGTCTTTCTGCAAATCTTACTAGTCTAAGGTTTGCTCCAAACCATGGCTACTTGGTGCATGTTTTCTTTGTATAAAAATAGCAGTGGTAATTTATGTATGATGCGAGTCTCTGCTGCGATGGGGTAATTTATGTATGTGGGAGGAAGAGAGTTTTTTGATTATCGAATGGAAACTCTTTCTTCTATCTGAGATTTTATTTTTTGGATGGGTTTGATTGATTTATGACTTTGATTAGTTCTTAAACAAACAGTTATAAAAGCAAGATCATGGATAATGCAAAAAAGTCAAGCCTCCCGCAAATGAAATGTGATTATTTATAGGATGTAATTATTATTTGATTTTCAAGTGGGATTTCAAGTGGTGGTGGTGGTGGTGGTTGGAACATAATCCTCTTCAAGGATCCTCCTTAATTTAGAGAATATTCAGTTCATGGTTATGATTTCTTATCAAAAATTTTATGGTCACAAATGAGACAAATATCTTATTAATAAAAATAATAATAAAATATTATTTTAAATTAAAATAAATTAATAAAAAAAAAAGAAAGGGGTGGCCAGGTCAAGCTAGCCTCATTTTGGGTAGGAGTTGAGCTACCCTCAATAACAGGCCAAGGGGTGGTTCAGCTTCTCTTTTGTAGCCGAACCATCCTCAAGAGCCTTGGCTAGGCCAAAGGTAGCTTCGGTCACTTCAAACCGATCTGGGGTGGCCCAGGAGAGGCGGCCACCCCCAAGAGCCTTGGGGGTTGGTTCAGCCACCCCCCTCTTTTTGCAAGATGGGGGTAGTTCGAGGAGGTGGTTCGGCCACCCCATGGCCGGTCAAGCCAAACTTTTTTTTTTTAATTTTTTTAATTTAAAATAATATTTTTTTATTATTTTTATTAATGGTATATGTGTTTTATTTATGCTATATAATTTTTGAAAAAAAATCTTAACCATAAAATATTTTTGAGTTCATAATAGATTGAAAATGATCATGTTCCGTGGTGGTTGAGATAATGTTCCGTTGTGGTTGAGATAATTAAATTATGAAAGTGAATCTATAAACTGTAGGAGTCAGATGATGATATGATTAATTCAGTTGAGAATATCTAGAAGATAGGATTGAAAGTCGGTTGCCATTGTCAACTTATATCAGATCCACGAATCATTTCAAATAAATAACTAATAAAACAAATTCCAGACTAAATTTACATTCAATAATCTCAAACCTCCTCGGGCTGCGTTACATGGTTGATACAAATACATATAAAACACACAGAATATTAATAAATCTCTGAACAACTAGGAGTTGAATCTTCTGGTCTATCAAGAATCCCTCTTGCAGCTCTGGTGAACAAGTTGTGAACCTATAAAAGTTTTTTTTTTTTTGGGAGTGCATCAGTAATAAAAATCATTTATCCTGTTTGTAGCCAAAATTTTCTCTCTCAATTTACAATGATATCAGGTTACCTGCTTGGATGAAAGGCCTATCTTCTCCAAATCACTCAACTGCAACAATGTCAGATATATACAGATAAAGCATTACTTGTACTGTACAACCTAGGTAAGCTGGAATTTGATGCTTAAAGCTTAGTAACTTCTCTTACCGATTTGAATGGGCTTGTTTCTCGGAGTTCAATTATGTACTCTGCCCTTTTTATTCCGATCCCCTACAATAATGTTCAAAGGAAGAGGGTTAAAAAAACAAAAGATATCTGATCAGTGGCATGGGAAGATATTAATTGGCTAAAATATACCTTTAACTCTAGCAGCTCCTCTCTGCAATCATAAAAGTCAAATGACAAGCTCAGTACTTAACAATTCACAGAAAGCAACTTGAGAAATGGAAAATAGAAATCAATTAGTAGCAGAACTTACTTGCTGGCCGTATTTAAGAAGTCAATATACTCTTGAATAAGATAGCTCTGCACAGAAGAATTTCAGGGGTGAGAATCATATTTTTAAGAGCCCAAAGAGAAACACTGCATTGAATTTTTTTTTTTTGTATCTACCTTCAAATTGGAGCTCTGTGCATTGAATTTATCAAGTGGGGTGCCAAATATTTGCAGCTTGTTTGCAGAGGTCTCAATGAAAGGTTTTTTGGGAGTAATTGGCTCAAAGAAATCTGGGCACGTTTGGTCTGTGGATGAGAGTCCCTCAAGGGGTTTTTGAGTTATATTGGTGTCTATTTGGGAAAGAACTTTTCTTGAAGAACTCTGCAGTGCATTTGTCTTCTCAGTAACTGGGGATGACCCAACACTCTTGGCAGCAGCTGTCATATTCTCCTCTTTATCAGATGCTTCATCTATTCAAACATACAAGTTTTAAGCATTAAAAAAATCCAATTACTGTCACGAAGAGCAAAATTCTACAAATATTATTACAATTTTATCAATCTCTCATAGTGACATACCGGGCAAGTAAGTATTTGACAGAATTCCATCGGCAGCAACCTCAACCTCTTCCTTATTTGACATGCCAGCAACTTGCCCAATCTGCAATGGAACTATAATTAATATGCATGGAAGTGGAAAATTTCAGATTGTTTCGCTTCTCTACATACTAAATATGCAAGAAAATTAAACTAGATGAATTTCAGCAGAGTCTTATCTGTTAGGGATGGACACACCCTTGACTCAATGGTTGTGCAAACTCCACAGAATAATAATGGAATGATAAATGCAAGAGATCAACACACAGTATTTACGTGGTTCGGCAGTGGGCCTACATCCACGGGACTAACTCCGATTAATCCACTATAAACAAGTTGTTTAATCCACTATAAACAACTTGAATTAATACAAGAGTAAAATAATACAGAAAGAAACAACCTCTGTTGAAACTAATATACACTCTCAATGGTGTATTAAAACACCCTTTTCTTAACTCTCTCTCTGGAGTATAATTGAAGCTCTCCTCTCCTAGCTTCTCTTCTCGTGTGTTGTTGATCATCATCAATCATCATTTGAGGCATAAGGTTCCTTAGCTATTTATAGCCAAAATTAGAACCATCTAGATGATGAACTTAGCCCCCAAGTTAGAACCATCTAGATGAATGAACTTGGCCTCCAAGGTAGAACCATCTAGATGATGAAGACAAATTGAGAACCTTCTAGATGGATAGAAAACCATCTAGATAAATCTTTGAAGAGAACCTTATAGATGAATGGAGAACCATCTAGATAAATCTTTGTATAACTTGCTCCATTTTGTTTAATCAAAATCTTATCTTAAGTAGGAAAAAACCTTGTCGACAGCCAACAAATCTCCCCCTCCCTACTTAGAGGAGCAAGCCACGACTAACTTCACTCACAGGAAGTTTAAACCGGCTAACTGGGAACATAGCTCATGCTTCCCAGTCAGAACCACCTTAGTCAACATATCAGAGGGATTCTTTTCTGTATGGATCTTTTCAAGCTTCATTTGCTTCTTGTCTATCACCTCACGTAGCCAATGATATCTCACATCAGTATGCTTCGTCCGAGAATGATAAGTAGTATTTTTGCTCAAGTTTATAGCACTTTGACAATCACAAAATACCATATACTCATCTTGCTTTACTCCAAGCTCAAGAAGAAATCTCTTCATCCATAGCATTTCCTTGGCAGCTTCTATAGTGGCAATGTATTCCGCTTCTATAGTTGATAATGCAACACACTTCTGGAGTTTTGACTGCCATGAGACAGCTCCCCCCTGCAAAGGTAAACATATATCCGGAAGTAGATTTTCTGTTATCTAAATCCCCTACCATATCAGAATCAGTAAAGCCTATTAACTCTGGTTTGGAACCACCATACATTAAGCATAACTTGGAAGTACCCTTCAAATATTTAAAGATCCATTTCATAGCTTCCTAATGATCTTTGCCTGAATTTGAGAGAAATCTGCTGACCGTGCCTACAGCATGTGCAATGTCTGGTCGTGTGCACACCATGGCATACATAAGACTCCTAACAGCTGAGGAGTAAGGAATGACCTCCATTGCTTTCTTCTCTTCCTCTGTACACAGACATGAGTTTCTACTAAGCTTAAAGTGATTAGCAAGTGGCGTGCTAAGTGGTTTAGCATTTTTCATGTTGAATCTTTCAAGCACCCGTTCAACATACTTCTCTTGTGACACCCACACCTTCTTGGCTTCTTTGTCACGTATGATTTGCATACCCAAAATCTGTTGAGCTGGCCCTAAGTCTTTCATGTCAAAGGACTTGAACAACTCCTTTTTCAAGTTGCTAATCATTTTTGCATCTTGCCCTACCATCAACATATAGCAAAAGGATAATGAAGTTACCTTCATCGAACTTCTTGAAATAAACACATTGATCTGCCTTAGTCTTGTTGTACCTGTGACCCACCATGAATGAGTCAAACTTATTGTACCATTGCTTGGTGCTTACTTGAGACCATACAGACTTTTCTTCAATTTGCAAATCAAGTGCTCATTTCCTTTTACTTCAAAACCTTCGGGCTGTGCCATGTAAATCTCTTCCTTCAAATCACCGTGAAGGAATGTAGTCTTTACATCCAATTGTTCAAGCTCAAGATCCAAGCTAGTTGTCAGACCAAGAATGACTCTGATAGAACTCATCTTCACAACTAGAGAGAAGATCTCATCAAAGTCAATGCCTTTCTTTTGTGCAAAGCCTAAACTACTAACTGTGTTTTGTACTTTGCTAGCTTTCCACTGCTATCCCTTTTCAGCTTGAACACCCACTTGTTCTTCAGTGCTTTTTTGCCTTTAGGAAGTTCTACCAACTCATAGGTATCATTTTTCTGCAGAGAATTCATCTCTTCTTGCATGGCTTTTACCCAGCAGATTTTATCCTTATGAGATTGTACTTCTTGGAAATTCTCTGGCTCTACCTCTCCAGTAAGCAGAATATATTTTGAAGTAGGATATTTGAATGACGGTCTATGCTCTCTCGTAGATCTTCTAACCTGAGATCTTGAATCTTCATGATCATGAGAATGCTCCCCTTGCTCAGTATCCTCATCATTATCAAGGAACTCTGGCTCATCACTGGGAGTCAATTCTGGTGTAGCATCATGCAGAACTTCCTCGTCTGGAGTATGCTGAGAAGGACTGGAAGATAAATCAACTATATCTTCAATCGCAGCTTTAAACTTCTCAGGTTTATCTGCATCACCATAGAATTGGTCTTCATAGAAAACCACATCTTGATTTATGACAATCTTCCTCTTGATTGGATCCCATAGCCTGAATCCAAATTCTTCATTTCTATAACCCAGAAAAATACAGGGAAGTGGCTTGTCATCAAGCTTCAACCTATTCTCCTTTGGAACATGTGCAAAAGCCTTGCACCCAAAATACCTTTAAATGAGAATATGAGACATCTCTTCCACTCCATACTCTCTCCGGTATGTCGAAACCCAAAGGAACTGAAGGTGAATGGTTGATTAAATAGTAGGTCGTCAGAGTGGCCTCTCCCCAAAATGACTTGTGTAATCCAGCCATTTTTAGCATGCATCTAACTCTTTCTACAATGGTGCAGTTCATCTCTTCGCAATACCATTGTGTTGTAGGGTGCCTAGCACAGTCTTTTCATGCCTTATTCCATGCTCTGAGCAAAAGCTTCTGAACTTCTTCACAGTATATTCTCCTCCGTTGTCAGTACGGAGACACTTCAACTGCTTTCCAGTTTCTCTTTCAACCATGGCATGAAATTGTTGAAAGATATCAAAGACTTGACTTTTGTCTTTAATAGATAGACCCACACCTTCTTTGATGCATCATCAATGAATGTGACAAAATATCTATTGCCACCCAAGGTTGGAACTTCGATAGATCCACAAACATCTGAGTAGACCCTCCCCAAAATAGTAGATTTCTTTTGTGAAGACGTTGCAAAAGAAACTCTATGCTGCTGCCCGAATAAACAATGTTCACATGGATTAAGAGCTTTACCTTTGTCAACAAGAATGCCAAAATCTGCAACCCTTTCTCACTCATGTGACCCAGCCTTTTGTGCCATAAATTTGGAGATGAACTATCTTCCACAGCGAACAACTCATCACGACACACCTTCATATGTGTCTTGTATAATGAACAACTCATCAAGTCTTGTTGTATAATGAACAACAAGACTTGCCTTTAGCCACCACCAAAGATCCCTTGGTGAGCTTCCAAATTCTTTTGCCAAAGTAACTTTCATACCCTTCTTTATCAAGAATATTCCCAGATACGAGATTGAGACGCAGGTCGGGAATATGTCGAACATCCTTCAAAATCAATGTACACCTACATTGGTTTGAACACGAATGTTACCAACTCCAACTATCTTCAAGTTGCTAGTGTTACCCATTCTTACCATACCAAAGTCATCTGCTTTGTATGATGTGAAGATCTCCTTGTTAGGAGTAGCATGGTAAGAGGTAGCGGTGTCTACAACCCACTCCTCATCATTACCCGCAACATGCAAACAATCCCCAGCGCTATAAGATAGAACTACCACATCTTGCCCCGAGCAAGTGGCAATTATATTCTTTTCATCATCTTTTCTTTGGCTGTAGTCAGCTTGGTTTTGCTCTCGCTTCCAAGCATAGCAATTTCTCTTCATATGACCCTCCTTGCCGTAATGATAACATTTTCTTCTTTCAATAGACCTCTCTCTTGACTTTGACCTCTTTTTGGATTACCCGCAACATGCAAAAACCTCTGTTTTTGCTTCTGCCCTTGTTCTCTGTGACAAGAGCTTGTGCACTGTCTATCCCAGCAGCCTGCCCTCAAGAAAATCATTCAAATGGTCAGAAACTGAAACACCCTCCTTAATCTTCAAGTTAACAAGTTGTCGAATCAAGAAGGCTTTGTTTACGGCTATCTTTCGCTTGTATCTTGTTGTCAGCTTCTTCCACAATTCACAAGCATTGGTTTCATCGGAAATATGATGGTAGACTTTGTCATCCACCCATTGCCGGATGAGACCAACTACTTGTAAATTTAATTTCTTCCACTCAGCATCTAAAGTCTCCTTTGGCTTGGTTGTGTTTATAGTAAAGAATATCTAACATCTTGCCTTCCCAAAGCAGCCAATTGCTACCATTTAGGCTTATCATTCTGTTGCTTGTACCTTCCATTAAAATTGCACAACAATTTCAAATGAAAAACGTCGGTGAATAGTACTGTATTACCGTCAGCCTGGCTCTGATACCACTTGTTAGGGATGGACACACCCTTGACTCAATGGTTGTGCAAACTCCACAAAATAATAATGGAATGATAAATGCAAGAGATCAACACACAGTATTTACATGGTTCGGCAGTGGGCCTATATCCACGGGACTAACTCCGATTAATCCACTATAAATAACTTGTTACAGTGGTGTTTACTCAAGTTATGCAAAACTTGAGTTAATACAGGAGTAAAATAATACAAAAAGAAACAACCTCTGTTGAAACTAATATACACTCTCAGTGGTGTATTAAAACACTCTTTTCTTAACTCTCTCTCTGGAGCTCTCCTCTCCTGGCTTCTCTTCTCGTGTGTTGTTGTTCATCATCAATCATCATTTGAGGCATAAGGCCCCTTGGCTATTTATAGCCAAAGTTAGAACCATCTAGATGATGAACTTAGCCCCCAAGATAGAACCATTTAGATGATGAAGACAAATTGAGAACCTTCTAGATGGATAAAGAACTATCTAGATAAATGTTTGAAGATAACCTTCTAGATGGATGGAGAACCATCTAGATAAATCTTTGAATAGAACCTTCTAGATGAATGGAGAACCATCTAGATAAATCTTTGTATGATTTGCTTCATTTTGTTTAATCAAAATCTTATCTTAAGTACGGAAAAACCATGTCGGCAGCCAACATTATCTTCACCTGGAGCTAATAAACACTTTATACAATCTATCTTCTAAATTATAAACAATAATCCTGAAAACTACCAAAATAGTATTCAAATTCTTACCTCCAAGCAAGCATCCACTGGACCTTCATTGTTAAACAAATTCATGACAGGCTCAGGTATAATAAACCTGCACATATATTGCAATTAGGCAATGAGGAGTATCACTTCAGCCTGCGATGAGAAAGATTCAATTAATTACCCCATACCTTTCTTTTGCCTCAGAAGCACCTCGGTTGGTTGAAGCCTTTGCTTTCACAGAGCTGCGAAAGATACTGGGTTTCTTAACAGAGCTAACAGAACTGGGAGTTTTTCCCATAAAAGGAGAGTTGAATGCTCCAAATCTTTGTGCACTCTTTGTCTTGCCTTTAGATTCAAGCCAAGCGCGCAGCTTGGCCTCCATGTCCATTTTATCCCTTGGGGTCTCTAGCTTATGAGCTGAAGATACGAAATTGGAGATGTGCCGGGAACGAGCAGCCAAGCTGACAGTATGAACAGATTCCTGGTACTCTCCCGGATTCTATAATCAAAGAAATAAGGTTTCATTGAAATTTCGGTACAACCATATGATAACCTGTAGATCAACAAGAAAAAGAAAAGAAAAGGCAAGTAGAAGTCCATACCAGGCATGCAACCATTATAGCACGGCTTGTTCCACCAAGAGAGTCCTGCAATATTCGGGTCAATTTGCTTTCTCTATAGGGCACGCGTGGTTTGTTATTGTTCAGTGCATAAATCACATTTGACAATGCGAATAAGGACTGGTTGATCTTCCCACTCTCTTGGAGACGAATCCCTTCATTGAAGGTCCTTCTATTATCTTCATTACCTGGTTAAATCAGCATACAAATCAAAATAGGGAAGACCACCAGATACACACACCCACAGACATAAACAACCTACACCCCCACAGTTAGGGGTACTAATTAGTTTTCACATGTTGGGTTTAGTCCGGTATAAAATTATTAATTCAACGGGTCAAATTCTTTAATTTTAAATTTTGTATTGGGTTCGTGCCGAATTGACAAGTCGTGAAAAAAATTGAGTCGTTGCCCATAGCCACTCTCACAGCACACCCACACACGCATACACACAGAGATGTCTGAATATGACCAGAGAAGGTGTGGAAGTAACCTGCCAAGTCTATGAGGTTGAGCTTCCCAGTAACAGCAGCCACAGAGCCATCACCTGAAGGAGTGGAAACAGAAATCACAAGAACCCCGTGGCTCCGGCTAGAGACATCGTTGAGATCCGTGTGGGCAACTTTCCGCCTCTGAACTCCACAAGAAAATGCCTCATAGAATTCGGACATCGACTTTACAGGGACCCGAGATAGTCCCCGAAGATGAATTTTCCCATCTTTATCATCCAAAATCGATATTTCCTTCGCTTTGAGCTCTAAAAGATCATAACACCTGTCCATATATACCTCGTAGTACGAGATCTCTGCTGTGCTTCCTGTGCTTTGGCACAATGGGAGAATTGTAGACATGGCCAGCGGCATCAGACCTGGCTGCTCATCAGTGCCCTGCAACATCAACCATGTCCTGATTAATAAAGCAGAAAATTTCAAATTTCAAAATTTCACAATTTATTTTCACAATTTATTTTCTTTCTCTTGATTTCTCGGTAACCTGCATGGTATAAGTCTTTCCACTGCCGGTAGCCCCGTAGGCAAACACCGTTGCATTGCAACCATGGAAAATTCCAGGAATCAAAGGGCTCACTTCTTTGTAAAAGATCCGACCCAAATTGTTGTCCTCCTGGCCAAAGAAAGAGTCCAACCGATAGCACTCGTTTCGGCTACAACCATAAAGAAAACAAATCCATAGTAAAAATCAAAAACCCTAAAATTTTCCTCACAGATTTAAATTTGGAAGGCATGAATTATTTACCTGGTATCCTTATCTTTGAGATAAACGGCGACTTCTTCACCGTACTCGGAATCTTGATCAAGAACTGAAACGCATGGTGTACGGTCATTGTTCTTGTCGGAGATCTCGTGGGGGAGAAAGGGACGCACCCTCACAATGACTCTGACCTTGGAGATGGAGTTGGGGTTCATGGTCTTTGAAGGAGTAGGAAAGATTTTACAGTTCGGGCTACAGAGAGCAAGAGAGAGATACAGAACAAACGAGAGAGGTTACCTAGAAATGGATGTTGGCGACCGTTGGACCTCCTTTTATTTGAAATCTTAACGGTTAGATATCCTTTTGAAACAGTGTTTTCAAAATCAAAAACAAAAACAAAAAAATTGAGAATTAGATGAGCGGTAAGAACATTATGGCTCGTGGTGTGCTATTATTTTATTTTATTTTTATGAGAAATATTGAGTGTTCTTCTAGTGTTCTCTTAGTGTCATTCTAAATGTGATGTGACTTTTAAAATCGCCAATAGATTAAAAGTTAATAATGATAATTTCAAATTCAACAGTAATTTTAAAAGTCATGTCACAGTTAAAATGATATTAAAAAAACATTAGAAGAACACCTAACATTTTTTTTTTAATATTTATATATTAGGTGGGTTGAAAAATATTGAGTAAAGTTGAAAAATTTTGAATTGAGTGGTAGTGGTGTCAAATCAAACTGAAAAAGAGTTTTAAAAAAAAAAAAAAAACAAGTATTTGCTTAGTTTTTTTTTAGTTAATTTTTATTTTTTTATTTTACCTGTCCGTTGTTTTAAGAATCGAGATATTTAGCAATTAGATGTCCAAATAAGAGAGTTTCTATAAAACTCACATACTCGAATAAATGATTAAAAAACCTAAAATTAATTTAGAAAAATAAATCTCATACAAAACTACATCCTTTTCCTACTTTACAATCACTGTTAAAGAAGCCGACTAGAATAACTATGCTTCAAAGCTGGTAATTGTTGAAGCAGAAGGGAGAAAGAGAAAACAAAAGGAAAATGCATAATTCAGTTGGGATTGCCAAAAGATGAATTGGAAATTGGTGCTCAGGTTGTCTGAGACTTTAATCATTATCCTTCATTTATACTTTTTATTAACTGTTCATGCATCCAGAAGTATCTGGATAATTTTTTCTTTTGATGATATCGCAAAAAGTTAGTCGAATATTATGTGGGTGTATTGTATAATATTGAGTGGATGGATAAAATCAAGTCATAAATTATTTTTTTATCATGTAAAATTGGATTTTATAAGTGATTTAAAAAAAAAAAAAAAAAATTCAATTATAACTTCACTAGCAAATTTATCCCAAATTTAACGCGCATTTCCTTAAAAAGAAAAAGGGTAAAGTCCACTTAATTCTCTCAAATTATCACATCAATGACAATTTACCCCTATAAAATTTTCAATAAGACAAAAATACTTTTAAAATTTTGAAAAAATAAATAAATTTTAGTATTTTTGTTTCTATTTTAGTAAGAGTAATTTCGTTATTTTGTTAAAATTGGAGATACATTGTCATTATTTTGGTAGTTTGGGGGGTAAATTGTCGCAGTTGGTAGTTTGAAGGATAGATTGTTATTGAGGTAATAGTTTGAGGGAGTTAAATAGACTTTACCAACAAAAAAAGAAAAAAAGAAAAAAAAAGGGAGGTGCTAGCTAGCAAGTACAATTTTGTAAAAACATTAGTAGAATGTATCCGTTGAATAATTTAATTTCATAAAATGTGAACTCCACTGCATGGCCAAATTTCTTCCCTTTGAATCTTACACTCGTTGGCACAAAACATTGGTTTGGATAAATGAAGGAAAAGTACACTTATTTCCATTAAACTTTTAATTCTATTGCTATTATATCTTGCTCAAATTAAGAAAGATTGTGATTGACCCTCCAAACTATTAACATTTCACTTATAATTCCTTGTAGTTAGGGTTTTTGGTTAACTTGGATGACAACCGCGTTAAATGTCTATTATACTTATGGTGGGATATGTGAAAATACCAAATTATCCTTAAATTAAAGAAAAATTAAAATTAAAATCTCTGAGGGAAACCCATAGCAAGGTATCCTCTCAATGGAGACCCACGATCATGAACCCATGTACTAGTCTCCTTTCAATATAATGCTACACATACTTTCACTTTTGTACACTCAATTCCCCACACTTTTATAGGTGGCTTTTAAAACTACTTTGGATTAAAATTCATCACAAATCTAATGGTAATTTTAAAAGTTACTATGAGTATGGGGAATTGAGCGTGAAAAAGTGAAAAGTATGTATATATAAGGGTAATATTGTCTTTTTGGGTTACATGTATTTTTCGTCGGATTTAATAAAAAATTCTAATTGAGGGAACTAAGTAAGAGGGACAAGTAATTTAAGGGGTCAATTGCAACAATTTTTTTTTTTTTTTTTTAATAAAAAAATTAATTTAGAAAATATTACAATAGAGGTAAAGTTAAGTGAATTTCCCATGAATGAATATGCGGCAGTTGTTCTGAAAATTGAAATATATGAAGTAAAAGAGAACTGAGCAACTACTGTAACTTTACAATAATCACAAATCTCCTAGTCCTAGGTTATGCACTTATGTTAATTGGGATGATAAAACATCATTATTCTCTGCAATCTCTCTCTCTCTCTCTCTCTCTCTCTCTCTCTCTCCTGCTTTGTCTTGTCTCTCAAATCCAATCTCACTGTTTTTCAAGATAATGGCAACTCTAAGCCGTTAATTAATCACAATTTAAACTGAAACTATAAATGAATTTGCTTACTGTCCTTTAAGAATTATTTATTAATTAATTATCATTTTATGGCCTAAATTTTTGATTGGTGGTTGATTAATGGATTATTGTCCAATAAGAACCGCAAAAAAAAGAAAAAAAACCACGTAGGGTAGGGTTTAAGAGGCATCATTTTTTTCGTTCGTTCTAAAGCCCCGAGAAAGCAGAGCTGTTAAACCCTGAACCTCGAAAATTGTTGAAGAATCAACAAAGATGGACAAGACCATGCTGGCAGACTTGGACTCTCTTCCTGAAGAAGATAAGGCACGAATGTCTACCATGATCGACCAGCTTCAGATCCGCGACAGGTTCTCTCTCTCTTTCTCTGAACAATCCCAACAATTCTTAGGAGTATATATATATATGCACAATTGTTTCTTTATTTCTTAATTTGTTTCCTTATTGCCACTTCCATTTTCGTAAAATTTGAATTATTGGGATTTCTTTTGTTTTGTTTTTTGTTGGGCTTAAAGTATGAAGTTTGAAGAGACCAAACTCTGATTGTATTGAATTGATTAGTTGGTTTTAGTGATGATAATTTGGGGTGGAGAAAGGTGAATTAGTTATTGTTGTTTAGTTGAGGCATATATTTAGAAAGTTACCCAACTGCCCAGAGGATTAACTTGTTGATTGAAGTGCTCAATGGGAAATCAGGCTGATGCTCCTGTGGATATGGAAAAAAGCCAGTAGCGTAAGATAATTGGTGGGTTTTGGTGTTTGCCGTTAATTTTTGTTCTTGGGTTCGGTGATTTGTTTTAGATCTAAGTAGTCACATGTGAATGCTTCATTAGATTTGGGATTTTCAGGGCTAAACGTTGAGTTTGACATTCCAACTCGTCGAAGCTAGAATTATATGCTAAAAGAAAATTTAAAAATGTAGGAGCAGAGATTCAAAAGAATTTGGTAAAGTTATTTAATGGGTGATTAGTTTGTAAGAGTCTAAGAGACCAACAAAGAAAAACGATGGATGATTATCTTGTTGGGCAAATGATGGCAATTTTTTTAAGGGTTCCTACTGTGGTGTCCAAAAGGCGGAAAGTGTACGTTCTTCTTTAGGGCAATGAATGAAAACATATGAGGTAGAAAAATACTTGTTTGTCTATCTAGCTATTTGTCTTAAAGCTATTGAAGGAAGTCGGCAAAAAGAAGCTTTTAGATCATTCCATTTTGAGCTTATCTGTGCTATATTCTAAACTTTAAAATCTGATTTATCACATGTATGTTGATCAGTGAGCCAATGATACTCATTCAGAGAATCGAACAATTTGTGCACTGATAGTTTGACATGGTTTAGGTGTTAGTGGTCTAAGGATTGGTTAATATATCCATTAGCTAAACCCATTCTTACCCTGCTATTTGTTCTTGGATTTGTTCATACAAAACCAAAGGAAGCCTTTCTGGCATATGTTGCAGATATTCGATGGCATGCTCTTACTTTGTCTTTCCATTAAAAAGTCATCAATCTACTTGCTTTTTTGATGCACTTGTTTCTCTTACCTGATGTATCAGCCAATGGCATATGCCACAAATTGTTTACATATTTCTGACCTCTATCTTATGTCTGCTAATCTCTATAGCCCTGGTAAAGATTTGGTTATATTATTATATGCCAGAATTGTCTCAGGAATTAGTACATACTGATGCATTGCGTACAGACAGAATTTACCAAGAATGCTTCAAAACATAGACTAAGAAGCATTATTTTCCCAGACTACTGTAGATTTTATGTTGAACTTGTGCTGAGAGATGCCGTGCAGAGTGTTAACAGACTATGTCATTAATATGGCTGCTCTATTTAGCAGTTTGTTTTTAATACTTTCTAAAGGCCATGTACGGCAGAAGGCTTTCTCTTTGTTTGGTCATTCTTCCATTCTCAGATAATCCTAGCAACATGGAAATATGGGCAACTTATAGCAGTGGTTATAAGTTTTGGCTTCTGTACAATAGAATGCCTTGTCTTCTCTAGTTGCTTCAGTTTTGAATTCTAAGACTTGAGAATAAAAGAAAAAACACATTAGGATGTTCTAGGCCTCTGATTCTTTCATGTTGTCTTCTTGATCAAAACAAATTGCAGTCTTAGGATGTATAATTCATTGGTGGAGAGATGTTTTACGGACTGTGTGGACACCTTCCAGCGCAAATCCCTGACCAAGCAAGAGGAGACTTGTGTGCGTAGGTGTGCTGAGAAGTTCTTAAAGCACTCTATGCGTGTTGGCATGAGATTTGCGGAGCTAAACCAAGGAGCGGCTACAACAGATTAAGGCGTTTCTTAATAAGTCGGTGCATGGAACTCTTGTAACACACATATATGGTTTTATTACAAGTTCGATTCTTTTAGTCTTGGAACTAGAAATACATTCTATGTGTTAATTCTTCATGACAAGAAGACTGATTTGTTCGTTTATCCCTCACTCAGTTTTGCAATCAACAGGATATAAATGGATTTGATATATATATTTTAGTTATGTTGTTTATTCCATATAATCTGGGAAAGTAATGAATCCAAACTTAATTTGCATGCCTATCATTTCAGCTCATTAAGAGAATTCTAGTGTTGTCTTGCTCTACTGAACTAGCTGTGTCAGCAATTGCGTCAAGCCTGTTGAAGGCTCACAACTCACAAGTTAAGCATTTAGAATTAATGCTTAGGAAAATGATAATTCTCTGGACTAGGTAATCTCTCTTCGCATTCTTGATATTCAATCTAGTCCTACAATTTATTTGTTTATTTTTGAACTTTTTGGAGTTCATTGCAGCCATGAGAATGTTGATCTTGGCAACCATTACCAACTTGGTGCCATTCTAGTGTTAATTGTAGTACATGTGTTTGTAGCTGCAGAACTCATTGCTTAGGTGCTCTATTTTTCCCGTTTGCCCCTGCTCTTTGGATGATGATACTTTTCAAACGAACCTGTTTTATCAATAAATGTACAGTTTTTGTTACCGTTGAAGGGTCTGTGTTTTTTTTTTTTTTTTTTGTATAGCTTGAATGACAATGTTTAGGTTTCCAACTACTGTGTAAGACTTAATCCTTAAACCTCTGAACTGGACATCGGTTGTTGAAGATAACAACAGTTTAACAACATGTTTGTCGGAAGAGATTGGATTTGAAAATCATAAAGTATGCTAATTAATAATCATTCATCCAAAAGCATGTAACCGGAAAAATAATCTGAAGCGTAGTACACAAGTAAACGCCAGCCCAAAGATTATAGATAATTTACTCATTTTGGTGATTTTGACAATTGATAGTTTCTTGAAATTATTTAATATTGAGTTCTTTTGTTGTTTACAACGTAGTTTCAATCATCGAACTAGTTGTGTTCCAACTTATAAAAGATATTTTAGGCGTTGGTTAACTTGTTGCACAAGAGACTTAGGATTCAATTTTGCGGCTTGCCTATACTAAAGAAAGAGTTTTTATTAAAAAAAAAAAGGGGTGCAGATTGTATTTAAGGATTTTATTAAAAAATGAGAAAAAAAAAATTATCTTCCACTATATCTTTTACCCTAGGCGGGTTGGCTCAAGTGTAAGGGCCATTGTTTTTGTAGCTTTTTCATCCGGTTTAAGGTTCGAATCTTCTTGGGTATAAACAATTTCTTGGGGCTAGTTCGCTGGCAAAATCAGAGTATTACTCGATCTGTGTGGAGGAGACGCTTTGCATGGATCCAAGGTTTACTTGACAGAAGTGAGTACACAAAATGGCCTTACCTTGAAGGGTTTTTTTGCCATACAAAAAAAAATTATATGTTTAACCTAATAAACTAATCAAATAAATTGAAAAAGAAAAACTACTAACACCAAAGTAAGTCGAGACCTAAAGTTAATAATTGAAGATCATTTTAGTAAAGAATTTAGTTTGAGTTACATTAATTTCCAAAACTCTGTCCTTTCGAAACCCTTTCTTCATTTATTAATAATAATGACTAATTCGAGGGTCGGTTTAAACTGTTACTTCAGCGGGATAAAACTGTAATTTCTAGCTTGATTTGAGTTATGTAAAATCATATTGGATCGGAGGAAAAATATCTGGACATATTAATCAAATTCAAACCTCCTGATTAACTTGAGCCAATTTCTTGGTTTTTATTTTTTATTTTTTTGCATGTTCACACAAGGGAAGGAAGAGGAGAGATTCGAAACTAGTGATCTCCGCTTCATAAGACGTGTTTTTTTTTTTTTTTTTTTGACATGTCCACACAAGAAGGGGGAGGGAAGATTCGAACTAGTGACCTTCGCTTCATAAGACGTAATCTCCAGCTGATTGAGCACCCTTTGGGGACATGACGGATAGTTGTTGATGCTGATCCAATAGCACTTTTTCTTGTTTTTTTTTGGTTAATGATTCTCTGGATACCAGCTCTGATGTTATATGCTGCTACAACCGCTGAGATTTTGCCATTTGGAGTATGCCCCACAAGAAAGCCCACAAAGGAGAATCATGGGGAAAATAGTACCTTTTGCAACTTAAGGGTCGAGATTAAATCTTAAAAGAAGCCAGTGTGTCAAGACGATTATTAACCGTTGATGACTCGTGATCCAACGTCCAGCAGACTTTAATACCCTAAAACCCTCATCAATGTAGTTGAAACGTTTCTTTCTCAAACACAAAACCGACTTAAAGCCCCGAGCTTTAGTTTGCAATCCAACGGTCCGCAATTACCCGCGAACCGTGCCACCCATCCACAACCTCCAAACGTACTCGACATTTAACGCGGTGGCCTTAGAGTGCCGTTTGAGGTTCAAACTTTGTCCCCTAACGTTTAGATGGACCGTCAAAGGCCGTTAACCGATAGGGTTTTTTGTTTGTTTAAAAAAGCTCGCGAAGCAAACTCGACCTTCGATAACGGTAATAATTAACGGAGACGTCGGTGCCTCACATATTCGTTATATCTACGTACATATAAAATCTTATTCAATAATATTTCCTTTTACTTTCTTTTTCTCTTTGTTTCAACGGGCGAGGATTTTTCGAAACAAAAGCTCCTGGTTCTTTCTGAGAGCGAGTTTTCTTGGGCTCGAATTTATTGGTCTCTTCGATAAGCTCGATTTCGATTCCCGCCACTTCTCTACGGGAGGGGGTACTTTTACCTTCACAAATCAAAGTTTTTGTTTTGGTCTTTTTGTATTGCAAAACCGGTTTTTGTTTATTTTATTTTATTTTTATTTTTTTCTTCATATTTTTACAGTGGTTTTTTGATCGTGTAAACTTGTTTGCTGGAATCCCAAGAGCTCTGATTTGTGAAAGATTCATTGGTTTGTTCAGAAACCCTAGAATTCTCCGTTTCTTGTAGAGGATTATTGGTTTTACTCATGGGTTTTGATCTGATAACTGATTGTAAGATCTGGGTTTTGATTGTATTCGTCTTTGGCGGTGGGGGGTTTTGGAAATCTGGGCACGGGTGGGGTTTTTAGGGTTTTTGGTGATTATGATTTGTTTTGTCTTTCTTGGAACGGTTTGCTATACCTCTGTCTGTCTGTTTGTTTGTTTGTTTATTTACTTCTATTTTTGTTCATTTGGATGTTGGGTTTTATAGATGATTGTACTTGTAGAAGGATGAGATGGCTGAGATGAAATTGGAAGAGCGTTGTCTTGAGAATAAACAATCAACGGCTGCTTCGAGCTCCTCTGTATCCGAAGGCAGTGGTAGTGCAAATCTCAAGTCCCCGGGGACGTGTAGCCCGGCCCCAACATCACCGTCTCCTCGGTACTAGTTCTTGAATTCCTTTGCTTTTGCATTCAATTATAGCTATGTGATGCGCTGCTGCTCAAAAAGTGGGGTCAAATTGCTATGTTCAGTGTCTTGTATTGACTATGCTTAATCCAAATTTTCTTTTATCAGGCCTCTTAGAAAGCGTAAAATTGCTTTATGAATTAGGTTTCTCTGCTCTGCATATGGGCGAAGCTTTGTGACCATTCTAATAGGTTATTTTCATTGTAATCAGTTATCTGGCTAATGAGCTTAATTATGCGAATTTGTCCTTGCAGGAGGGCCACTGGCCCAATTAGACGAGCGAAGGGTGGTTGGACTGCACAGGAGGTTAGTATTTTTCATAGTTCTCTGAAGTCCGATAATTTATGGTCTAGAAACTTTTCATGTGTTCCTGTGGGTCAGCTAGCTTATGAAAGTGTGAGGTTGATCTAGGGCAGTTGTTTAGTCATCTTATGTGGAAAGACGTTATCTGGTGTTTGGTTTAGGAACGACTGGTTTACCACTGATGTTATCAGTAGCATACATATTGATTTGGAAGATCTTTGAAACCATATCCTATCACGTGGATGTAGCTCAGATCTGCTTGTGTTCACCCATATTCATTTGTTGTTGCAATGCTTTATGCAGCTGTTTTTTTATCATCTACCTTTCAGGGGTTGTGCTCATAATTACTAACAACAACGTCATTTTCTATAGGATGAGACGTTAAGGAATGCTGTTGCAGCTTTTAAGGGGAAGAGTTGGAAGAAAATAGGTTTCTTTCTTTCCTCACTAGTGCCTCTGATATTGGTTGTTCTGTGCTGCTTTAGTTGTGTGCAGTTCTGAAATGCAGCTGTTGGTCAGGAATTTTATTTTTACAAATTTCTGGTGGCCATTTTTGCCAAACTTAAGTAGCCAGAGATTCTGTTTGGAAAATGTGTGTACTTGAAGTACTTGAGAGTTTGAAAAATAGTGGACTTAAATGAATCATGAATTAATAGAGCTGGATGTCTGAATAACCTTACTTTGGTTTACCCACTTTCGAGACCTCCAAGCATTTGAAGCTAGTCCAATGTTTGTTACAGCATAAGAAGAAGCCCAAGTACTTGTCATGGAATTCAAATGGTTTGAGAAAGAAGTTTGTGCTACTATGGCAACCAGAGCTGAAGTTAGCAGAACATTTAAACAACCAAATTCTTTAGAAACAAGATTGAATTGGACAAATAGATAGATATTTTGTTGTTAAAAGTGGTTGAGCGTAGTCTTTTGTTTAAATAAAATCTAGTTAAAGGCCTGATGTATTTTAATATTAGTCATTAGATCGACACATAGCCTAAACTTTTTAACATCTAGTATTCATTATAAAGTAACGCTATTCTGCTTAAATTCATGAAACTGATCCAATGTGTGTTGCTACAATGTGTTTGCAGCTGAGTTTTTTCCTGATAGATCTGAAGTTCAATGTCTGCATCGATGGCAGAAAGTTCTAAATCCGGATCTTGTAAAAGGACCATGGACTCAAGAGGTTGGCTCCTGGTCTTTTTCTTTGTTTAATAGTTTTCCTTCTCGCATTTTGTGGTTCAAGCATTAAAGCTTTTGTTATTTGTGTGGCTTGTAGGAGGACGATAAAATCATTGAGCTGGTAACAAGATATGGGCCTACAAAATGGTCTTTGATTGCTAAGTCTTTGGCTGGTCGTATAGGGAAACAATGCCGAGAAAGGTAGCATTTTATCTGTGACTATAATTAGCTGTGTAATCTTGTTTAATATTTTCAGTTTGTATCCTCCTCCCCCCCCCCCCCCCCCCCCCCCCCCAAAAAAAAAAAAGAAAAAGAAAAAAAAAGATAAGGTCTTAGAAGTTATTTCTCCTGGTTTTATATGATGGGGGTGATCATGATTTAAAGTTTTATCACTATCTTCTTGATGGCGTTGATGTTTTAAATTTGATTTCATCATGATGAGCAAAGAAATGGTTAACTTCTGTTTGTACTTATGAAAGGAATGTTTCTGATTTCTTCAGGTGGCACAATCATTTGAATCCAGATATTAAAAAAGATGCTTGGACTTTAGATGAGGAATTAGCTCTCATGAAAGCCCACCGGATACATGGGAACAAATGGGCTGAAATAGCTAAGGTTCTATGTGGAAGGTACTGATTCTTGTTTGAGTTGTCACGTTTTTTATTTCCAATGAAATTGGGTGCTAAATTAAAGTATTAATAAGGTTGATCAAGCAAAACGGCCACAGTAAAATTTGCACATTCCCAATCTCATCACTCGTGGTAGAGTAAAAACTTCACATCTTCTGTACTTGCTCCTTCCCACCAGCTCATGTGCATACTCATTCTTGAAGCCAAGTGCTTTATTATTATTGGGGGGTAAATGGATGTGCAATGCAGATGAGATCGTTTCAAGGTCACACAAATGTGCTTTTCAGCTGAAGCCCTTAGAACAATATTTGAAGCCAATAAAAAAAGAATTGTTAATGAATGTGAATGATTTTTCTACTTTTATTTTTTATTATCTTAACCTAGATCCAATGCATCATCTCCAATATATAATCTATGGGAATGCTGTGAAAACAGGCTAACTTCATTTGCAGTATGTGTGCTTGAATGTATTAGTTTAAGTGAAGTCTTCTATATGACTTTCTTTATGCAGAACTGACAATGCTATAAAGAATCACTGGAATAGTTCCTTGAAGAAAAAGTTAGATTTCTATTTGGCTACTGGGAAACTTCCGCCACTTCCAAAGAATAGTCCCCAAAATGGTGCTAAAGACACGAATAGATCCACTGTAGCTAAAAACTTACCTCTTTGTTCAAATAAAGGCTCGGATTCAACTGCCCAATCATCATCAGGAACTACAGACATTTGTAAGACAAATGAAAATAGCAAGGATCAGTTAGTTTCCTCAGCTCCATCTCGTGACATGGCTGCTTCATTAAATGTCATTCCAAATAGTTCTGCTGATTCTGAATGTGAAGAATTCAAGGCAGGATCATCCAATATGGATCTTAGCTGCAGCAACTCAGGGTCAGTGCGAAATTTTGAGAATTCTGGAATCAACAGCGAGCCAAAGTTTGAGAATTGTGCAATCAACAGCAAGCTGAAGATTGACAATTGTGGAAACAACGATGAACCAATGGTTGAGAAATGTGGAACCAATATCAAAATTGATGAAGACAAAGTTATTGGAACACCTTTGTCACGTGAAACTCCAATATATGGTTCTTTGTACTATGAGCCACCACAGTTAGAAAGTTGTAATCCATTAGATTTTGATGTTCTGAACTCTAGCTGCATGCAGCATGAGTACAACTCGAGTCCGATTGTGTCTCCTATTAGTTTCTTCACTCCGCCTTGTGTGAAGGGTGGTCGTTTAAGCATTCCAAGTCCTGAGTCAATATTGAAAATGGCCGCTAAGAGCTTCCCCAATACTCCTTCCATATTAAGAAAGAGGAATACTGGAGGTCAAAAGCATCTGCATCCTAATAAAATTGCGAGAGCAGATGAGGAATCAGTTAAAAAAGTTGTATATGGTTCTGATGAACAGAGAAAAAGTAAGAACAGTTTGGAGAAGTCCGAGTGTCAAGATGAAAGTTTGTGTGAGAGTCCAGCTTCTCATGGGAACAGCATTATTGGGGCTAACGGTGAGGCTTTTAATGCATCTCCTCCATATCGGTTAAGATCCAAACGAACTGCTGTTTTGAAGTCAGTGGAGAAACAACTTGATTTCACATTTGAGAAAGAGAAGTGTGATGCTAATACCAAATCCATAGAATTATCCACAAATGGGAGCTCCCCTGTTACTGAAGATTGTTCGCATGCAACAAAGATTGGAGTGACCTAGGGCTTTAATCGTAAGTTCTTACTTCTCTAACCATTGTTCGTTAAGTTCTGGTCCATCCGATTCTTTTTTTGAACTACTATCTTCTCAAGTAATTAAATATTCCACTTTGGCTCCTTCCTTTGAATATTGATCATTTCAGTAGACATTGGAAACAAAAATGCATTTCTGTTTTGCTTCAGGATCAAAACTTGATCCTACACTGAGAAAGTCCTAATTCTTTGGATGAAAGATCTTGACGAGTCTGATAAATTTTCAGCTCATGACATATCTTCAAATGTGCTTGCTGAGTTGAATAAAGAAATCTTGATACATTATTTGCACAAATATGTAGGATATATGCAGGAGGCAGTTATCTTAATCATCTGGCATAGGGCCGAGACATGATAGTCTGTCATTTATGGTTTTGGGAGTATGGAGTTACTTTTTCCCAGTAACCACTCTATATGCCCCTTCACATCATTTCTCTTGCCCCTATGTTTTTTTTCCCCTTTGGAAGAAAAGCCCTTCAAACATAGGTTTTTTTTTTTCCTGAGATAACTGGGAAGAAGGAAGGGGTCAGTCCTTCAACATAGTTAATGTGTTGTAACATATACAAATCCTTGAAGGAAATTAAACTTGAACCGATATGTAAGAATTTTCATCTGTTACAATCTGTGGAAATCCAGGTACATAACTGTGGCTCCCTTTCTAAATGGACTAGTGACAGCTAGAATATAAAATAAGCGAATGGATCCTAGCTTGAAAAGTCTACCATGACTGGATTATTCTGTTCTAACATCAAGGTTAACTAGCTGGTTCGTGCTAAGTTTGCTGATTATTTGATATGGATTATAATCTTCTATCATCAAGCTTATCTTGAATTTGTTTGAACATATATTCTAAGGTTTTTGCTTATATATATTATGTTATACGATTTGAGGGTTTTGGGACAGAATTGATCCTAGAGTTGAGCACCCACCCCTTTAAATTCTTTGTTTCTTTGATATACATATCTCCATTGAGTTGGTGATGACATGAAACTATGAAGTATGAACACAGTTCTCATTTTTTTTTTTTGATAAGTTGAACACAGTTCTCATATATGTCTCTAATATGTTTTTTTTTTTTTTTTTTTTTTTTTTTTGTTCTTCTTGATTTAGGGATAAAGATTGGAAATATTTCGAATTTGGTTGACAGTTTCCTTCTATGCGACGATCAAATTTCACATTCTACAAAAGCTGCTCAAAAGCGACCAAATATTTTGGAAGTTGGATAACTTGATTGCTTGCTTGGAACATGAATAAATCTTCAATGGCATAATCATCTTGCAGATGCATGTTAGTAGGTACACGGACAATTTTTTTGGTCATACCCACAAAAGTGTGTGGCAGGAGGCTTCTGGTAAGTGTAGAATAAGAAGATAGGTCCCAAATTACCTGTGAAAATAGATTGACTGTACTGGATTTGTACAGATACCCCATCGTAAGAAAGGAAATGATGCTTGAAAACTTCGTTGTTCCCCCCTTCCATGTCTTGGATTCTTTTCTACATATATCTACAAGTGGAAGTAGCAATGTAATTGTACTCATAACTCATAAAACCTGTGTACTTCAAAAAATACAAGTCTGTCTTCTAATGGTGCGTACTGATTTGTCTTCCGAGTGGTAACTTTTCTTTTTTTTTTTAAGAACTTTTTTACTCTATTCTTTGAGCTCTTATCCTGAAAAATGTAATTTGACATCGAATGAAATTTAGGATGAAGTTTTCTTCGTGGAATTTTTTTTTTTCTTAACATAATCTATTAAATTGACATATATATGACTTTGGGGGCCTTGCCCACCCTTCCAAAGATTGTTTATTTCACTGTTTAGAACAACTTTGAATTTTTTTTTAAAGACCAAAAAAAAAAAAAAACCATAATCCAAAATGCCAAAAAGAAAATCCAATTTAGACAACAATCCTACTACAACTCTAAAAGGGATTCTCGAAAGTGAAGAAAGCAACCAGAGATACTACCAGCGAAGCTAGTTGTGGCAGCTCATTGTGGACGATGTGGATATTAATAAACAAAATCCATTTTAATTTGGCTTATGGCTAACTTATGAGAGAGTTGGGGAGACTAAGATGTAGTTGTACGGAATAAACAAAATCCATTTTAACTTAGCTTATGGCTAACTTATGAGAGAGTTGGGGAGACTAAGATGTAGTTGTATGGTGGCCGAAGAGACACCATTTGAGGTGGTGAGGCCAAGAATTACCAAAATAAGATATTTTTGAGGTTTAGATAGGCTCAACAAATGAGAGCCGTAAGTGTTGTAAACTTGTAATAGAGCATAAACCTCAAAGAAGGAAGCCCTATCCCTCGTAACCCTTTTCTCTCATTCAATTAAAAAAAAAAAAAAAAAAGAAGAAATGAGGAAGCCCTAGGTTATCTAAAAATTTGAAAAATGGAAAGCTTAAGTGACTAAATTAGAATTATTATTTATGGTTTAAAAATGGCAAGGATTAAATGATAAAATAAAATGAAATTATTAATTTGATTTAATTTATATCATATACATTGATTATTTGATAAAAAAAAAAAAATATACATAGATTATTTGTTAAAAGGGTTAAATAATTTACAAGTGAATGTGATTTGACCTAAAATGAAATAGACCCCATCGATTTTATAAAGTGCCGCATATGGTACTTGTGGATGTCTAATAAACGTAGTTGGTCATTTTGTCCAGTAATTTAACGGTGTGCCACATCAAATAAATCAATGATTGTGATGTGTCTCATGCCACATTAATATTATGTAAAAAAAAAAAAAAAATAGGGGGTGGTTCGACCACCCCCATTTGGCCAAAAGAGCACAATATTAATCTATTAAAAATTGATGAATACATAATAGATCACCACCTAATTTTTTTTTTTTTTTAAAAAAAAAATTAACGTAACAAATAAGACATGTGATGGTCATTAATTGGTTTAATGTGGCATGCCGTTAAATTATTAAATGGAATGACATGAAGGACAAGATGTGTTTATCAGAAGTCCACATGTATCATTTGCGATACTTTTCAAAACTGTTGGACTATTTGATTTCTTATCAAACCACTAAAGTATTTAACCCTAGTAAAGCACAAAAAAAAAAAAAAAAAACAAACAAACAAAAAAACAAAAACAAAAAAAAACTCACATAGTTATCTCTAGTGGTACGTGTTCTACCTTAAATGGATTCTCTGAGCTAGTAAACAAGGATGTGGCAATTACTAAGATCATACCATCAACAAACAGCAAAATTATTTTGCCAGTGACCTCTATGCTGCCACTCTGTTCAAGGGAAACGGATTCTCTCCATTTCACTTGAAATTGAGAGGGTCCATTTAGCGTATTTAGAGGGACAACTATGCCCCTCTAAATACTAAATGAACCCTCTCCTCTCCCTGTTTTCAAGGCCCTTGGCAATAAAAGGCAAAAGCCTGTGAGGTGTTTTCTAAACTCCTGTCTAAAGATGAAGAAATTGAGAAGGCTTTGTTTCTCACGATTTCTATTTGATGCTTGATAGGACGAAAATAAAAGAAAATATATTTGGTTTCCTTTCCTTGATTTTGCCAGCCGTTGCTTGATATCATTTTTGTTGGTTTTTTATTTTATTTTGTTGCCTTATTAGTATTAGCCTTTGCTTGATTTGTGGGGTTTTTTTTTTTTTTAATTTCCGTCTGTCTGATGGTTCATTAATGTCTGTCTGATGTGCTTGATAACTGTCAAATCCATCCTAAACTAGAGAAACACTTGCTCAGGCCAGAAAAAAAAAGGAGTTTAGATCAAAAGGAGCACAATGTCAGTCTATTAATGAATACATAATGGATGACCTTTTTATGTACAAGATGCTCATCCAAGAAGGAATTAGAACTAATTACGGGAACTGGTGTGATTGTTTCAACCCCCCCACCCCCCAAAAAACAGAAACCCAAAAGTATAAAAAAAAAATAAAAAGAGGAAAAGGAACATGAACAATATACTTGGAGCAGCAGCTGTTCACCATCGATAGGGGGAATTTTCCACCCCACGGACCCAGTAGATAGGGTAGGAAATCACAGCTAAGAACTTAGAGCATTGTGAAGAACTGCACAACCACAAATCCACCATAGGACTCAAAATTTCCGCTTGTGGACGAAGATTACAAAAGTATCTGCAAATACATGCAACTAAATGAGTAGAAGGCAAAACATTAATCCCTTGCACAAAGATACTGGGTCAAGAATAGTTCGTTTTTCCGCAAATAACAGGCGGTGGCATAAAATCGGTCAAAGAAAAAGAAATAGTGCAGGCGACTCTCAGCAAAGATGACACATCTCACAGACCACATGAAAAGGAGGAAATAATGTTAAAAACTCTCAAAAACATGTTCAATTAATAAAATGTAACTTACGAATAAAGTTTATTTACCATCCAAAGCATTAGATTCAGTCCTCAAGAACAAAGCCCTAAATACTGTAATTTGCAACAAAGGGCAAAATTGCAGGATGGGCTAAAGCTTATGTCCGTTCTAAAACCTATAACTTCACAACATTCTGCCCAGTCTTATTAAATAACTTTACTAAGAAGTTACATTCCAATAAATAGAACAATTAGGATATGCAAGCCAGATTCTCATGATTCATCATTGTTAACCATGAAAAGGTGGTAAAAAAATGAGAATAAGACAAAGAGGCCCATCTCAACCAAGTGCTGGATAGCGTCAATACCATCTCTGGTCATAGTGAATCAGGATGCCCATGATACCCGTTAGGTTAAGGTTGTTGATATCAATGTTAAGTCAACTTGACGGAATCATTAATTTGGACAGAAGAGTATGAATCCCAATCTCACTTATCATAGTCCATTGCGAAAATGCAAATTTCTTCTGAAGATTTTCTCATGATAAATCTGATTCATGAAATCATATATATAAATTTCTGTTTTGAGAGTGGAAAAAGAACCAAGGGCAGAGTGGTTTCCAGACCAGCAGATAAGAAGAGAAAATAAAACAATAGCAAACTGACCTGAATGAGCTGTATGTACAACACCATGCCAAAGTCCAAGATCCTTAATAAATTGCCCCTATCAGATATATAGAGCATATGCAGGAACACTTTCCATCTCCTTATAGGTCTCATTCAAAATTCTGAACAGCCTGCAAAACTCGGATATTCAGCATCAATAATACACCAAAGATATACATGCACTGAAGCAAGGTCATGAAAAAAGAAAATGCATAACACCGACCTTCTCAAGAAACATAAGCATGAAATCCACACTACACCGTGAAGAAAGAACCAATAGTAGTTTGGTGAAGAACCTTAGAACTCCGATCAAGGCCATGGGAAGCAACCTATCAAGCAGAATTAAATAAGAAAATATTACTTAACCGTTACCAAAAAAAGAAAAAAAAAATTGATGATGAAAACAAATTTGAACAAAAGGCAAAAATAAAAAAAAGCGGGGCAACTTAAGTAGGATACATTTTTAAGTTCAGGTACTTGGGTCGTGTCATACATATAAACAAAGCAAAAGACCCTTTCTCAAGCTAGACCCTTTCTCAAGCTAAAATGACAAAACTAAAATAATCACAAGACCCTAAAAAAAAAAAATGTTCTCTTCACCATGTAAGTTAGAGCAGCATAGCGTTCCTCATTCAAGTACAATGGCTTCCCTCTATGCATGTCAATATCCTGCGAAATAATAATAATAAAAAAGTGTAAATAGCTAGAAGAAAAATCCTACATATGTTCATGTATACATTAAAGGCACAAAACTTACAACAAAGCTAGCAGAAGGCTAGTAAACTTCAAACAAGTACTACAGTTTTCAGCAGTGATATCTAAAACACTTCAAAATCGTGACCAATTAAATTGACCTTCTATACAAAGATTGCAGCATTTGAATGGAATTAGGTGAATGTCAATAGTTTATTATATTTACCTTTTCCAAGGGAAAGAAACTGAATAGACTTGAAATCAGCATGTGGGTTTTTAAGAACAAATCAAACCTCAGATAGATAAACTTTAAAATTTGACATTGTAATTTAAATCTAAGAGCCCGTTTGGTTTGTGGAATAGACCCCTGGAATGGAATGCCTATTCCCCGTGGAAATCACTAATTTCTTACATACAGGAATAACTATTCCTTTAAAAAATGAGAGGAATAGCTATTTTTGAAGGAATAGGCTGCATTTTCCAAAATAATACCCTTACTTTTTTCTTTTTATTTCAAACTTACAAAAGAAAAAAAAAAAAAAAAATGGAAAATACAGTGGGAAGCCGGCCACCCACAAAAGAGGCCAGGGGTGGTGCGACCACCATCGTGGCGTTTCAGGGTGGCTAAGGCCACCCCAAATTTGGCTTCTGAGGTTGCCGCGGCCATCCCCGGCCGCTCTGTGGGTGGCCGACCAGCCACCCATTTAATTTTTTAAATTTTTTTGTTTTTTGAAAAAAAGAGAGAAAGAAATAGTGATGGGCTTTTTAGTAATTTTGATTCAATTCCACTTAAAACATGTGTGTTGTTACCTAACTTAGGAATAAGAATAATTATTCAAATCCACTCTCCTCTATTCCTAATAATAGCCATTCATTTTCCTAATGGAATACCCATTCCACAAAACAAACGACGCCTAAGTGAGGAAGTTTAAAACAAAAGAAATATTGCATGGGCGAAAAACCCTTTTGAGGAAGAAAAATTAACAGAAGAAGAATCCATTCAAAGCGACAAGAAAATGCAGGTTCATCAAGACAGAACATAAACAACATAAGAAAGAAAAGTTTACCTCTTCGCCAAAAGTATCCAGGTAAGGTGATGGCCAAGGAGACTGACGTGCAGATCTCTGTAGCAGGATTGTTGTTTTCTATCATAACAAAGAATATGATTTATCAGTTATCAACTCAAACGAAAAAGTTCAAGGTAAGACAGAAGAAATAGAACTATGGAGACTTTTTGAGCTTCCTACAAATAAACTAGAAAAACTATTAAGCATACCCTGATCAATAGGAACACTCCAGTACCAGCACCACAGACCATTGCATGAGCTTGGCATCCACTTTGGCTTTAAAAGAATAAAATATAACCGAACTTCCAGTTAGTTGATAAAGCATAAGCATGTAAACATGTGACATTGAGATCAAATGTTAAGCATGAAGCCATGAACCACAAAAGGTTAATTTGATCTCTTTTTATAGTTTATTTAATGCCTTATGACATCAAGATCAGAAGTATGACTCTGAACTTTTGAGAAACATGATCTGTAACAGCAACTATGAGGATGGGAGGAGCAAGAACCTGCAGCAAGACTTCCAGCTTGGAGAGCATAATCTACCACACAGGAGGCATAATGCGGGCTCACCAAGGGTAGATTTGCAGTCAGGGCAACGCTGTTTTATCAACCTGATAAAAAATGTATATATTATGAACGGAGCTTTTCAAGAGAAAAAGGACATTCTGTAAGCATATCTGAAGTTGAAAAGTTAAAAACAAACCTCTGCAAGACATCCTGGTAAAGATGGGGAAGATGCATTAACTTAAATGGAATTGCAGGTGTAATATGCATTTCACGTCCAAAACCACGAACTTTGAACTGCTCACAGAAATGATAAACCCATTTTAAAGCTAGAGGACGCAGAATTTCTTCCTTTAAAACAACATCCAGCGGTGGAATCTTAAACAAGTTCTCCAGCTGTTGGATTTCATTGAACTCGATCAACGAACCATCAGTGATATCCATCATGTCATTGATGGCAACAGATGATCTATCAAACACATTATCCCTATCATAGAAAGGTGCTGGGGCAGATGCGTTGAGTAGTTTCCACAGCAGTGCACACCTCCGCAAATAAGGGAAACTCAAGCTGCGAATTGTATCCCTAATATTACTCGATGGGCCAATATAACGTGAGACAAAATATTGCTGGGCACATCCAGATTCCCCCAAAACTTTGCAGATGTCAGAAATCAGGCAATCATTAAATCCTAGTTCACTCGTCTTGCAGTGATGTATCCCACAATATGTAATTATAGCCTGCATTCCAATTATCAGGATCAGGAAACTAGACTAGTGATGGTAAATTGGATTTAGTTCGGCTAACACACCTGCACTACAGAGATGGCATAGAAGACATGCACAAGGGATAACATCGATTCTTCGCATGATAGAAATGGATATGGAAGACAAAAGATAGCCCACATCAATGATGAAAAAGGGTCACCAGAAAGGACAGGATCAGAAGCTCGATTCCAAAATTGAGTATCAGGAAAGGATTCTTTCATCTCAAGATGCTTCAAGATACCTAAAATATTACCTGTGAAGCATAACAACAATGATACGAGCATGTTAATTCATAGAATCTAATGAAGTTCATAGAGCTTGACAATCAAATTCCCTAAAAATGAAAAAAATAAAAATCTCTGTTGTCAATACACTTTTAAACTGCTACCCTTTTCTCAAGCAAATTGTTGAATTAATTGCAAAACAAAAGAACCATGCTTAAACAGTGCAATGCCCATCTCCGACTGCCCTTTGGGGGATGGGTGGGAAGCTCCTAAAGCATCTATTTTCATCTGACTCAATAATTGCAAAATAGCCTGACCTCTAAAACTCCAACTAGGCACTGTATTATCTTTGAGAAGATGATTTTCTTTTTTTGATAAATAATGTGTCTTTGAGAAGATGATATTTTAATCATCATAAACAAGTGTTAAGCAAATTTCCTAACCAAAAATCAAGAATAAATCCGCATTTGACTCGAGTTAACATTTTTGTTATGCAACATCTTTTAAATACAACCTCATATCTGTTTAGTAGGAATGAGGGGGAAAGATCGAAAGAGATTGTCATTTTTCTTTACAAGTGTTTAGTAGGAGGATAGAAAGGTGAGAGGATGAAAAGTATTTTCTAATAAATTTCCATTATACCCTTGTGTGAAATTGTTTTTGATAAATTACAGAGGTAAAATTGTCAAACCATGAATTCATGCCATTTTCTCTCCTCTTTTTTCTCCCACTTTGGGAGGATGAAATATGGTGGGACTGGTTGGACAAAGCCCATCCATCTCCTGCTCCTTCCTTTTTCTACCCTACAAATAAGAGAAAATGGCAATCCACTCTTCCATTGTTCTCCCATCCTTATTTGTCCTTGTTAGGTTTTTTAATTTTCTAATTCAGTGACAAAATAATTTTGAATGTAATTTTTAGACCCACGGTTGTGTTCAAGACAAGTTTGGAGCTTAAATGAACAAAAATCAAGAGTTGAAGATTTGGATCAATCAAACTCAATTTGGATTGATTAAACTAAATTTGGATCGATCAAATTCAAATTGAATCAATCAAATTTGTCAAGAAAAGGAAAGGTTCATATTATAAGATCACAAATTTGGATCGATCAAAAACATTTGGACCGATCAAACTTAAGTTGGATCAATCAAAATTTCTGCAAAACCATTTTAGCCTAGCTAACTTTGATCAAATAGCCTTGTCTTTCCCTAGACTATATAAGCATCATAACCCATGACCTTAGGGGTGTTAGGGGAGGCTATTTCACTATTGTTCTAAAGAGTTTTCATCATTTTCTTGAGCCTAAACAATGCCTAACCCTCTCAAAATTTGTCTAGAGAGTTTTCATAGCCTATTCTCTTGGAGTGTTTCTTTCAAACCACATAGTCCATCATCAAACAATCAAAGTCTATTGGAGTTCCGGTAAAGAAGATCAAGTAGAAGAATTATCCAAAGGCCTTTGGAGAAATACTACAGTAGTAGGCAAGCGGGTCATTTGCTTAGTACAAGGGTATGTCAATTGCAAAGATTTTGCAAGTATGAACATCTTGTACTTTCTCATTCTTCTATAGTATATTAATCTCCTAAGTTTGACTGCCGCGAAGTGATTTTACTTTTGAAGAGCTTCTCAAAATGTTTTCACTTTGTCACCAAATACTTGTGTTGATTAATTTATTGCTTTCATAATATTTGGTGAATTTTTATGTGACGGTTATTATTTTTAAATTCCGTACTATATTATAAGCACCTATTCAACCCCCATTCTAGGTGTTGTTTGGAGTCATTGGGTTATATTTCAGTCTTTCCACGTCTCCCTACAAAACACACTTACAGTGCACAAGTTCTATGCCTATTTAATAGGAACATAAGAAAATAAAAACTCTCTAGAAAGCTCAAAAGAAACATACAGAAGCAATGATAACTCACAAGATAAGCAAGGGCCGAAAAGTTAAAAAACTGTACCTTGTCTAGATGTGCTACTGGCATAGCCTAAAGATTTACCAGAGCAAATAGACTCTGCAAAAAGCTGAATACCTCTAAATCTTTGAAGCACATGAAGAGCATTCTTACTTCGTGCGTTTTGGACATTTTTTAGCAACAAGGACAATATGAATCCACTGGAAGATTTGAGTTCCTCATACATGGCATTAAGGCCATAATTTGGGGTCATATGAGTCCTTCCACAACGAGCAGCAATTTCCATTGTTACGATGGAGTACTTAAGAGTGTCCCACATAAGCATTGAGTGGCTTACCCTTTCAGACTGTGATAACTTATCCTGTTTGTTTGGATAATACATTTTAGAGAACACCCGACGAACAGACTCAAGATTTGACCTCATTCCTCCATTTCCCTGCAGGGGAAGAGCTTTAAGAATTTCATCCTTCCCAACCACATTGGCTGCAGATTGCAAGAGAGCCAAGGCTTGCTGAATGCGAAGTGAACTAATTTCTTCAGACGATGCGGCTGAAGGGCCAGCAGCACATGAGTAACTCACAGTTGAACTTACAGACTGCTCCCAACCATCTTTGAAATCCCCAGGTAAAGCAGGCATGACAGAATTTGCGAGTCGCCGACATACGGGGCAGAGAAACTCTCCCTAGCAAAAGGAGTACATGAAAGATCAAAATGGTGATTGTTCCATCAACTGTAGAAAATGAAAGACAGTGGGATCATTTACCAGAGCTGGGTCCACGATATGGCCTCCTTCGAAAACAATTCTTCTGACATATCTGGGTTAAAAATGTCAGAACAAAGTATTCATCAAAGAAAAAAAAAAATCAGATCTCATCTTAAGCACTTTACATAATCAAACACACTAAAGCCTTCCTTCACAACATTGGATGCAATAAACCTATAAATATCTCTTCCATTCATCGCAACATATCCACAGAATCACCAAAAGGCGTTTCCAACACTAATAGGTTTAATTGAACCTTTTTTTTAATTGTAACTCTCCAATAAAATTAATAATATAAGCAAAAATATCTATATTATAAGCAAAAATAAATAAATAACCTGCTGGTGCACCTTCTACATCATTTTACACTTTTGACTTGTCATATGCCCAAGTGACCTATCTTTAGTTATATTTTCAAGTCACTGATTTAACCGTCAGTAATTCATTAAAAAATAATAGTCATAATTATTGATAGCCAGCTATCCATGTTCATTATTTAAATACAAGAATGTCCTATATGTCAAAAGAAAAAGTTTTACATAGTTTTTGAAATGTATTATTTTCACTTCTTTTTTACTATTTTTCATTCTTCTCTACATCATACATAGCATAGAAGCAGAAACATGCTGAATGAACTACGAAACAGTCACAGCGAAACTACTTCACATATCTGTGTATGTCCTAGTGCCCACATAATATATCTATGTGAATAAACACATGCATCTTTAAGGATACGTCAGTTCAAAGCTTTATCACAAAGCTTATGCATATAAGGCAAGACACTCTAAAGTCTATTTCCTTCTTGGTATACAAAAGCTTCCAGGCTTGCAATTCGGACTTCATGGAAATGCCACAAACTACTTTGACATACATTTTGAGGCTTCAATAAAGCAATATTTATTTATCGGGTTAATTACATTTATCCTCCATCAATGATCACTCATTTACACATTGTCCCTACGAACGTAAGATGCACATGATCTTTTTCCCATGAAATCATGAAAATTCCCTAAAAATAATAAAAAAAAAAAAAATAATAATAATAAAAAAAAGCTTTAAAGGGTGGTTGTAGAATCACCTCCCAATCACATGGGGGTGGCTCAGTCACCCACGAAGGACAAGGAGGGCGGTTGAGCCACCTCCAATCGCTTGGGGGTGGTCCAGCCACCAACCCCAAGTGTTAAGGGGTGGTTCAGCCAACCCCAAGGATGGCTAACCACCCCTTTTTGTTTTGGAAATTTAAGATTTCTTTTCTATTTTTTATTGCTTTTATTTTTATTTTTAAAATTCTAAGCGTATTTTTGTCATTTCATGTTAAAAATGAGCTTGTGCGTGTCACATGTACGTTTTTCCCGTTTGATTTAAAGTGCACGACTTACATAAGGGTTTTTTTTTGCCAACGATTAGTAGTTGAAGGAGGTTAAGTGTAATTAACCCTTATTTATAAATGTAGAATCTAATATAAAGATTAAGTGTACAAGCTGAGACATTCGAGTCATATCCCTTGTCCCTAATTAAAAGGCTAGTACGACTTATGATAATAATTTTAAAAACGTAAGCTGCCCTAAGTACATAGAAAGTATACATGAGAAGCCACCTAACTAGTAGGGGCAAAAAGAATAAGAAAATCATGATAACTATATAGAAATTATGATAATAATTATAAATAAGTTGTATCTTTGAACTGCTGCATTTGTTCCCCCTTTGTAGCTTAGTTATCATGATTTTCTTATTATTTTTTCTCTTTCTAACAAGCTAGGTGTTTTCTCTTATATACTTTCCTGTATTCACGGAGGCACCTTACACTTTTAATGATAATTCAATTACTTATCCAATATATATATATATATATATATTTTTTTTGATAAGTAATATATATATATATATATATATATATATATATATATATATATATATACCCACACATAGAAATTGCATTAAGTAGTTTGAAACACATTTGAGGTTATACCAAGAAAAAATACATAATCTGTAATCCAGGAAAAAAAGGGAAAGGCATTAAAAGATTCTAACACCAAAATCATAACAAGAAAGATCTGGCATATTACTTATCCAAAAAAAAAAAAAAAAGAAGAAAGATCAAGCATATTTCAATTGTCAACTCCACTGTTTCAAAGATAAGATAATCAAAAGTTAAGAGAAAAAGCAATCAAGAAGATCCAAAACCACAAAAGGTGATAATAGTATGAAATTTCAATTTCCAATGACTTACCTTTCCTTCAATGAAGCTAAATAGCGATCAAGACATCCCTGATGCAAAGCATGCCCACAGGAAGAAATATGAACTCCATCACCATCTGAAGGGCCAAATCCATCGTATGCTGGACACTTTGAAGTAGATTCTACTGAAGCCTTATCCTTACGAGCATCTTCAGATGCTGAGGGACTTCCTTTCATTGCTCTAGAAAGAGCAGCTATGTACTTTCCAAGCAAGACAGATTCAGCATCTTTCCTTCTTTCTGAACTCCCTTCAGCAGTTGAAAGTTTATTATCATCCTCTGTAAAATTTGAATGCAGCAAAGTATCATGCATTTCTCTACGTATGCAGAAGTACATATCTTGTTCCAACGTCTCCATGGAATATACAGTCCTCTCCCTTCCATCATTGGATGTGCGTGGCACTTGAATATCCCTCACTGCAGGGAACCAAGCCTTGACAAAATCTACAAAAGCATTGACTTCCTCAGGTTGTCCATAAAGAGAGTATTCATTGACTGCATTCTGAACCAACTGTGCTGATGGGGACGATGAAATCAATCCTGAACCACCTGATGAGGTGCTTATTCCAGATTGATCAGTCACCTTGTCTGTGGCAGCAGAAACATGCTCCTTCTCTAACCGGCAAAATTTATCCCATGATGGGGGACCTCTGTCAACGAAACTCACAAGCCTAGATTTCTTGTTCCAACAACAAAAAATATCTACCATCAATTTTCACTTAAGTTACAAATGGTACACATCAGTTGATAGCAGGAAAATTATTCAGCAATAGGAAACCTAGCAGGGTACAGCATAGACACCAAGTGGTTACCTGCAGAAGAATCAGGAATGACATGGGATCTTTGGAATTGGGATCATGGCAAAGGGAGCAAACAACTTCTGCTGTCTGTTCTGAATCATCTCCAACATCAGAGCTATTTACTACTTGTCCAGATTTTGAACTTTCATCCACAGCGGAATCCATGCTTGCCAAAAACTTTGATTGCTCAGCTCTCATTTTTTCCTGCATAACAAACCAAGTTAATTCATAACTGGGAACAACTTAATTTGGTGCAATAAAAGAATAACTAATACGCTAATACAGCCAAATCACGGTAGGTTCAGTTTATATATATATTTTTTGATGTCGGGGAACCTCTCCAAGGCAGAACTCTTTGGACCCACCCCTGCAGAGTAAACCCCGGTCTCGTGCACCGCACCCTCAGAAGTTTCCCTGCACGGAACTGCTTAAATCGCTGGCTTTTTACCAGGGGGTGTGGCCCCAAAGGATTGTTTACACCCATGAGGTGTTGAACCTTGGACCTTGAAGGGGATGATACCTCAAGACCAAGGCCTCCACCACTTGGGCCAACCCCTTGGGGTTTATATATATATATATATATATATATATATATATATATATATTGCTCTGAATTTCAGGGGAAAATGTGAACCGCCCAGGGTCAGTATGGAGAAGGGATATACTCAGGTGAACAGATAGAACAACACAAACTATCTTCTTTTACATCTAGGAAAATAGCCAACTCAACAAAATATGGAACAAGGAATTATCCTACTAAATATACTATTCAAATGGAGCATCTCCGTCTACATCTCATTCATCTCAATATGGACATACAAATTAGTTTTCCCATTCTCTTGCAAAGTCGCAAGTAAAATAAATCTCACCAAGATGGCAGCCTGTCTCTCTCGAGCTTTTGCCTTCCGTTTCTCACTATCAGAAGCTGGCCCTGAGATATTTGTATCACTACTGGGTTTGGATTGTGATAGACAATTGACCACTTCAGGTGCAAGTTGTTGCAATTTGGCCATACATCCAGAATCAATTTCAGCAAACTTCTTCAATATACTTGCAATCAGAGAAGAAAGGTTGCAACTGCTTGTGTCGAAAAAGTTGTTGACATTTTCATTCTTCTCCATCCTCATCAAAAAAACAAGAAGTGACAGCAAGCTTTGTCCACCAGCACCATAATTTAATCCCTCCCAAATTTCTTCAACAGAATAAGCTAGGATGGGAACCTCATCCATACTCGAACATGACTGGTCACTTGATTCTCTCTGCTGATAACAGATGTCTAATGCTAACGAGAGTAAATGCAATGCAGTAAGAAGTACACCATGAGGAGCACGTGATTCACTCCCTTTATCCGTGAAAATGGCATAGAACAGCACTGCACGGATAATTTGAAGGACTGCCTTACAAGTGGTTACTCTAGCCATCTCTTTGAGAGGAGGATAAATCTTAGTCCACCTGGGCAGTTGACTGGTCAATGGGGAGACACTACAGAAGCGAAAGTATCTTTCTTCCGCAACTTGCAAATCCCTTGGGTTCCAGCGAGGATGGTACAAATCCAGTTCTTTCCAATATGTCCATCGCAGTGAATACATACCCTGAGATACAGAAAAATATATCAGGACCAGTGTGTCAAATCAGAAACACTTAACAGGTTTTGGGAAAAAATGAAACCTGATTGAAGCCAGATGGGTTGGAATACGCAGCAACAGTATCCAAAATTTCCTGTAGCTGGTTAAATTTGGAGAGGCCACGAGGGAGAGATTTCACCAATTGACTACGAGTAGCATCTCCAACGGCTAACGTGAATATTAACTCTCTTTTTAAACTTTCAGCTGTAGTTAGCCCGCAAAATCGCCTTTCATTTACAATCTGAATAATAAGAGTGAGCATTTCCTGCACCAGAACTGGTTCATACCTGAAAAAAGGTGTTCTTTAAGAAGAGATTAACATAAATCAAATATGGAATCGGTCTCCTCATGATGCGTCTCAAGGTAACACAAAAAAGGTTACAATCATGAGGACAATTTCAAGGTGATATTAAGTAAGAATATTATTTACATAAATCCTACAATTTAGTAGTGTTTGGATGCAGAGACTTCAACAGATGATGAAAAATAATTCCAAGGGAAAAGTTGTACAGGATATCTGTACATCAATAAAAGGTGTACTACCTGATGGTACTAACAGAGTACAAGTCAGTCCATTAAAAGAAATACTAAACAGGACAGATAAAGCATTCAAGTCTGACAGCTCAAAATTGTATACCAGATAGAGATCAAGTAGATGAGCACATACTCGTTAGAGCGTTCAAGATTCAGAGAAAGGTAGTTTGATAGCCCAAAGCGTTCAATAATTCTATTTATGAAAAGATCAGGTGGAGCCAATGCAGCACAGCACTGCAGCAGAAATAGATCAAGCTCTATACCCTGTCCAGACCTGCAGCATGAAACTATCAGAAAGATATTTATCACATTGCATGATTTACATTTTTTTTTTTTTTATGTCAGGGAACCTCTCCAAGGTAGAGCCCTTCGGACCCACCCCTGCAGAGTAAACCCCAGTCCTTTGCATGATTTACTATCAGAAAGACATTTATCTTGTTAGGGAGATTGACACCTAAGAGAGTCTTTTAATGTTGGGACACCACTAAACCCAAAAGCTTAAGCCTGTGATTTTGGGCCTAATTATGCCATATTAACCGCTAACACTTGTGTCATCTTTTTAATGAAGAAGTCATTTTCTTTTACACTCAGCATATCACATTGCAACTCCACCTCCCTTCCCAAAAAAAGGAGAAGAAAAGAGAGAAAATGAAAGAGAAAAAAAAAACCCTATTATCTCATGCATATATTTATCACAATGCATGATTTACTAACCACCGAACTGAACGGTACCATTCACAAGAATACAGGGCAGTATCACCATTCTTCCTCCACATTCCAGCATGAACCTCAGCACAAAATACCCTCACCCGTAACAGATGCTCCATAACAAAGGCAGAAAACCCAAATGGGTGGCAGCCCCCAAGAACATGTTGAAAGAAATCAATGCAGCTTGTGGATGATGAATTAGCAGAACTATCACTAGTCATATTTGGCACTGCAGATTCACCAAAACATCTTCTCAATGCCTTCTGCAACAACAAGGAAAGTAACCGATGCAATGGAATGTGAACGGATATATCCTGTGAACTAACATTGTAACTTATATTTGGCCAATCAGACAAACTCAAAACGCGTAATGCATCTATGTCCATGGTATCGCCCTCCATCAGACTGTCATTAGACCAAGCCGGGCAGCAGGTATTAACAGTATCAATTTCACCACTGGTCATTAGTTTATTGTCTTTACTTTTTCCATTCTGCAATTCTAAAATCATACCAAAACCACTATTTACGTGTGAAGTATCATGATCTTCAGTTGAACTCGCCTGTCTGCGAAATATATATTTGCCTTTTCTAATCTTAGATAACGTTTCCTTCAATGCTGAAAAATTGCTACCAGGATTACTGCTAGTATTTGGAGATAATTCATTAAGAGCAGCCCCTGAAGTACTATCAACCAACCAATTGTCGATAGCCCTAAGACACTCATACATTAACCACTTGAAAGTTGGTGGAATTAAGGGATAAGAGATGGCATCAGGTTTAAACTCAGCAACCTCTGAAGCACAAGCTAAGGAACTGCTCCTCCATGTTGCACTACATGCGGAGCTTTCCTCAGATAACCGTCCTACTTTTGCATGTCTTAAGCCATCCGCATCAACCACATCTTGCTTATATGTGTTAGAAAGAATGTCATCATCCGTCTCTTCACTGCTAGCAGCTGAGAACGCCCCATCCACTAAGAGAGAATGAATATTAGCAATAGAATGACATAAAGCAAAAGGAGAAATGATATTCTCGTTATCTTCTTCTATATGGAGGCCTGTTTCTCTCTTTTGAGGGTTCATCCCTTGCACAAAAGCTAAAAGTCTCATCCAAGTTTTTGATATATTTTTCTGGTCATGGGTAATGTATTTGGCCACTGCTGCATGGCTCATAACAAACCGAACATCTTCAAGCACTCTAATGGTTGTCTCATACAAATTTCCCCACTTAGCAACCTGCAAAGGAATATATATATATATATTTTTGATAAGTAAAGAGCGGAAATGGAGAGGGGGGATTCTATCCCCTAAAAAGAGAATAAAACATATTTTCAAAACCACAGAGAAAGATTTCTGCCGTTTAGAAGGGAAATAATTATCAAAAAAATAATTTTCTAAGGCAATAATTATCTCCAGCTATGTTTTATTAATTCCACCAGCTTGCAAAGTAAAAACAAAAATCTTGCATTACCTGTAAACGATCATCTTCACCAGCACATGAAAAAAAAATGTCCCCCAAACATCCCAACAGCATAGCAAGTAGGTTCATTTCCTTCACAAGACGCGGTGTTAGAGTAGGCACAGTCAAGATTTGCACAGAGAAAGTGGACAGTAGAGGATATTTCTTCAAAGCATGATTAGTGCCTTCATTTATGGCATCATTTACAACATTTGGATAGTAGCTCATAAATACTTTAGCAAACTCATATTTGAAAAGAGGTTCTCCGAGCAGTTTCAGAAGCAATTCACTGAGCTTCTTCACAACGTCTTCTCTCAATAACCTCTCTGCCCTCACCAGATTCTCCAATAAGCCAACAGAAGAAAAGATAACCCTAGAAACAAAACTGAGCAAACTCTCACTATACTTGCAAAACTCTAAAAGCATCTCCACCAACATAAATGTTAGCTCATTTGCAACCTCCATTCGCTCTCCAATACGATCACCAGCTCTAGGATTTTCTTGAGAAGTAGTTTCTGCAACCATTAACTTCTCCTTCCAACAAATGAAGAGAGCATTAAGAATGGGGCCCACAGATTTTGCAAACTCCTCTGGAAGGGGTCGTATTTGTTCTGCACCTTTATGCTTTGAGCAGAAGCCCTCACGTTTCCATGCCGTAATATCCCCACAATCACAGCAACCGCCACCCGTATAGATAATAGAATAATCGTGGTGCTTGTGGTTCCCATTCTGAAAACAAGGAACACAAATTGCACATGTCGGATCGTGTTCACAAGTTCGACACCTGTATGCTACATCATTGTTTCCCCAAACAGCGCCACAAACACCGCGCTGGCCAACACTCATTTTGGAGAGGTGCTTCAGGGCAGCAGCCGGATCACCCTCGAACATCAACCATTTTAACCACTCCACGTTGTCCCGGAATCGTCTTTTTACTCTAGTGGAAGCTTTCTTAGAACCTGCCTTTGCTTCTCGGAACGCTTCCCTCATTTCCTCATCTGTAGGCAATATAGCAGACACCAGCTCTGGTATACGGGTCTTGTCATCCTTGACAAATTCAACTAACCCAGGTGGGAGACAATCCGCGGGAATTCCAAGTAGAGCAAGCCTCTGATATCAAATACATATACAAAATGTATAAATAAAATACCCATAACCCAAACAATATTTAGTACTAAATACAAAACCTTCTCAGAAACATTCTAAAGTCGACCTTTAAAAAAAAAATTACATTCATCAAACTAAGAATAGAAGGACCCATTTCCTAAAGTAAGTCTCCGGTCTCCATATAAGCCATTTTTGTTGTATCAGAAAAAAACTCCACGCACTTAAACTAACTAAAATCCTAACATTCATCAATCAATTTCTTTATATTACTACATTTGCGCGACCCAATGAACAAAAAGGCAAAAATTACCAGGACTAAAAAAAAAAAAAAAAAACACTTTTATGGAAACAAAAAGAGACAAATCATGAATTAAACCCATATCCACAGCTTGACAAAACCGCATAAAAATTCAACGCCGATTACCAAAATCGAAACAATAACGAAATCAAGGAATCCAAAAGGGAATTTCAGAAAATCTAGGGAGGAAGTAGACCTGCAGGATTCGGTCCCGGGGCTTGAGTTGGCTCGATTCGAGAGAGGAATCGACATCCATGTTCTCCATACTAGGAGAGCCCCGCCAGAATCGCACCAGCCAATCCGTGCAACACAAACACCGCCTTACCCCAGAGCTCTCGCTCCCCAGCTTTGCCTCTCTACCGTTTGCGTTTCTTCAAGTCGGTTCTGCACAAACCCTAAAAATCTTCTTCTCTTTTCAGCTTTTCTGTTCTATTCCTTTCTTCTCGTTTTCAGGGAAAGCTTTCGAATCCCTTCGCAGTGAATTTATGCTTCAATTTCCAACCAACCACCATTCACCAACTCTCTCTCTCTGTCTTTCACTGAGTCTGGAATGATCCCATCTATTATGGTAATAGTGTAAATATATCTCCCTTTCATTTCTTTTTGTAAGGGCATTTAGTATTGTCCCAAAAATATTTTGAATAATGTTACCATTTTAAATGCACTAATAAAAAAAAATAACGAAAATTTAAAATAAAGAGATCCTTTTCTGTAAATATCTACTGTTTAATTAATGCTTTACTTCCTTTTATCATTTTTAATTTATTTAAAATTGTTAGTTATATTGAAAGAATATTTTTATTACTTTAAGAAGTTGAAGGAATAATTTTATTATTTTATTTTTTAAAGTGACAAAAATACCCTGAAACTTGTAAGTATTATCCAATTCTTTGGTCTCACTCGCGTTCGCTTCTTTGGAATTCTTACCGGTTTGTATTTGCTCCTTATTTATTTATTATTATTATTATTATTATATTAAGGCACTTCCTATGGTTTGTGTGCGGTTAAGAGGCCAGCCCAAGTCCATTTCTGGGGCCTAAAGTGTGAGAACTTGAACGGATCGGGCTTTTGCTTGATTCGAGTCTTTATAAGAAAACAAAATATTGATTGAAAAATAATAAATCTCTTTATTTCATTTCTATTGAAAACAAACCAAAATTACATAATTGAAAGAATAACATGAATATATATAAAGATTTGAGATATTAACTGACAAGGCAAAAGCCAAAGCTCCATTTTCTTCATTAGTCGCAATGTCCTTCAAGTACTTGTTTTGGGTGGCAACCATTTGGAGCAGGTGGTGGTACCATTACTCGAACCGTTGAAGTTGTTGGCTTCATCATGCCATTCAAAGGCCTTGCACCCTCAGCAACATTGCTGCTAAAACAAATCAGCAGCAGCAGAAGGATCGCCATCATCTTCCTGAAGAACATGCTGAAAGAAGAATATTGTGTAGTTATAGTTTCCATTAATTACCAAGCCAGGGATACTGGGAGAGGTCTAGAGAATATATAGAGAGGCTTGCAGAAGAATATTGATGATTATGTATTTATAATAATCGATAAAGAACTAGACGCGGCGGAAGTAAAATTCCTGCAAAGATTCAAGAACCTTCCTTGAACCTTTAAATATAAGAAGTTTAGATGTTTTTGCGTATAGCAATTTCAGATATATGAATATGTGCGATGTGCGTGTGATTAACTTCAGACGTGTTTATGCGTGTGATATATTGGAGACTAATAACCGAAGCTCAATTCCACATAATTTCACCATGTTCTTCTAGAAAACAAACAAACACGATTTCACCATGTAGCAAATAATAAGATAGATATTGCATAGTTATAATTATAAGTCCACTGCATGCGTGGCAAATATGAGACCGCCATGTTACAAATCATTCTCCCAATCATTTTTTAACTATCTCTTTCTGCAAATCTAATAGATCTACTATTGAATTTGAAGACTCATGTGGGTTCCTCAAAAATTGAAAAATAGATTCTTCAATTCACTATACGGAAATGGTTGAGAGCAAAGGCGGAACTAGGATTTATGGAGTGGGAAGACGTTTTTTATTTTTATTTTTTTATATACATTAAGAAGACAGACTTAAATAAATACAAAAGCACATCGATATATATATATATATAATCTCTGTGTATGTGTGTTTGTGCGTGCTTATATAAAATAAAAGTATTGAAGTCTTAAAATTAGTCTTATGATATCATAAACATACAATAGTATAAACAAATAGCAAAATAAACTAAACATGATTTATTGGATCCAAGAATAAGACACCTTTGAATATGTAGGGAAATTAAATAAATTGGGGTATTTGAATTTTTTTTTTTTTTGGAAGAGAGGGAAAAAAAAAATTAAAGAGGAACATAAATATTATTTTTAGGAGGAGGACGAATTTATAAATATGCATACTTTACAAAAGTAGAGTGTTTTTTGGACGTGTCCCTTTTGAATTTCTTCAAGGAGAATTTCATGTAAACCACCTCAAAGTAAGTTTCGATCTCTGTTTCGTATTGATTTTGGGTGATTGTGGTTGATGAAGCTAAAACCGATTTGGGTATTTGTTTTGGTGGTTTTAAGGGTTTAATTAGATGGGTATTTTATTAGATGATTTATAGAGATTGAGATTGTTAATGTTTGGGCTACTTTGGTGATTCTTGGATGTGTTGAATGGGTGCCATGATTTTGCTGGTTGGGAGGATGCTTATGGCCGAAATTGGTGATGGGTCATGATTTTGAATTGGAGTTTGATGTCTTTATTGATTCTGCTTGTATCTTGTTGTTATGGCCGAATTTCAGATTATGTCTAAATTTATTGGGTTGCTTGGAAATTGGGAGAGAATGATATGGGTGTTTCGGGTCTTGACCAAAATTGAGGATTAATGAGATTTGAGTGTTCGGTTGTCTCTGTTTTGATGGTGTTTGGGTTGAATGTTGATGAAGTTTGATTAGCATGGCCTATTTGAGTGTTTTGATTATGTTTTGAGGCAATCTTAGACCACATGAGGAGGTCAATGGACCATTGCACCAATTAGATATGACCTTGCATTATTTTACAAAAGTATGCCTTATATGTTTTGTTGAGCCCTATTATTTTAATTCATTTGTGAAAACCAACCCTGCATTCATGGATGGTTTGTAAACACGGTGATAAGATTGATTTTCAAATAAAGATGGGCTCGCATTATAAATGGTTAGTTTACTTGAACTTATTGAGTCGTAAACTCACACTTCTACTTGTAAAACTATAATGATTCTACAGATGTCATTGCAAAGGATCTGTACGTCTGATTAGACTTTTACCTTGAGTCTTGCGGGAGGCTTCTACTTTTGAAGAGCTATTTTGCTATAAGTTTGTTAGTTGTATTTATGACGCCTGTGACTCATTGTATTATGGATAACGTTTGTGACATCATAATGATGTATAATAGAAGCTCTAGTTATAATGATGTATTTATTAGCGAGTGTTGGTTATAAAAAAAAAAAAAAAAAAGTTTTATCACTGGTTTTCCGCTATCTTAGTAATAAAAAAATAGTAGTGTCACATGAAGATTTAGATAATTTCATTTACAGCTTGCCTAATAAAGCCAGGGTGCTACAAAATGGGAGATCATTTCCCATCCTCATCCATGTTTTAAATAAAAAAAAAAATTTTAAAAAAAAAGAAAAAAAAAAGTGAGAAAATATGGAGGAGAGAAATCTTGGTTTGTTTGTTAAAATTTTTGTTTTCTTCTCTTCTCAAAATATTAATAAACAACTCAAACAAAAACCAAATACATCTAGAAATACCAAAAAAAAAAAAAAAACCCAAAACCAAAAAACAAAAAAAGTTTGTTTTCATTTATGTCACATAAAAACATTTTTGGGAAAAATATAAAAAAGCCCCACAAACTACCAGCCGTTTTCGATTTAGCCCCCTAATGTTCCAAAAGTGATAAAGTAGCCCCCCAAACTACCAAATTATTGCATTTTGGCCACTCCGTTAGTCAAAACCGTCAGTTTGGACGGAAACTGCAAAACGACGTCGTTTGTTACGGGTAAGTTACTATAATGCCATTTTGAGAAAAATATAAAAAAGCCCCCCAAACTACCAGCCGTTTTCATTTTAGCCCCCTAATGTTCAGAAAGTGATAAAGTAGCCCCTTAACTACGAAACAGTTGCAATTTGGCTACTCCGTTAGTCATTACTGTCAAATATGATGGAAAATTCAAAATTACGTCGTTTTGACAATGGTATGTTACTAAAATACCCTTTTAGAAAAAAAAAATCATATTAAAACAAGCACGCTAAATGGCGCCGTTTTGCTTGAAATTAAGGTTTCCTTACACTTACCAAAACGGCGCCGTTTTGATAAGTGTTAGGAATAAAAAAAAAAAAACCTTAGACACCACGTAGAAAAAACCCCCAACCTCAGTTTATCTCTCTCCCCCAAACCGCCGACCACCACATCGTTCTATCTCCGGCAACCTTCTCCCTCAAGTAAAAAAAACGCAACGCCCCTCTCTCTCTTTCTCTCAAAACGACTGCCCCTGCCACCACCATCCATCACCGCCGGCCACACCATCCACTAGCTACGAAGCGCCACTGAAAAATCTTACCCATCGTAGAAATCAAACAAAAAAATCACGTTCGTAGATAAACAACACCGATCCGACAGCTATACCATGAAATACAATAAAAAGATTGAGTTATGGGTAAGATTTACAGGCTGTCGGAGATAGACGACGTGGTGGCCGGCGGTTTTGGGGAGAAAGATAAACTGGGGTTGGGGGTTTTTTCGTGGGTCACCTGCGTGGGGTCTAGGGTTTTTTCTTTTAATTCCTAACACTTACCAAAGTGGCATCATTTTGGTAAGTGTAAGGAAACCCTAATTTCAAGCAAAAAGGCGCCGTTTTGCTTGCTTGTTTTAATATGATATTTTTTTTCTTCCAAAAATGGCATTTTGGTAACTTACCATTGCCAAAACGATGTAGTTTTAAATTTTTCATCATATTTGACGGTAATGAATAACGGAGTGGCTAAATTGCAATTGTTTGGTAGTTTGGGGGCTACTTTATCACTTTCTGAATATTAGGGGGCTAAAATGAAAACGGCTGGTAGTTTGGGGGGCTTTTTTATATTTTTCCCAAAAGGGCATTGTAGTAACTTACCTGTAACAAACGACGTCGTTTTGCAGTTTCCGTCCAAACTGACGGTTTTGACTAACGGAGTGGCCAAAATGCAATAGTTTGGTAGTTTAGGGGGCTACTTTATCACTTTTGGAACATTAGGGGGCTAAATCGAAAACGGCTGGTAGTTTGGGGGGCTTTTTTATATTTTTCCCAACATTTTTTTTAAAAAACCAGGCCATGAATGCAATTAGTATAAAACAGTAGAATTATCATATCTATTTATAGTTGAATGTGGTCAGTAAAAAAAAATATATATACAATACGTATAAAATTAAAAAAAAAAAAAAAATCATAATTGATTTAAATAATACACCTCATTTCACTCCAATTCCAATAGACTAATGTGGCATTGCTTATCGGCCATTGAATCAATCATTGTTCAAAAAAAAAAAAAAAAAAAAAAAAACTCTGCCAAGTGGGATAAGAGTATTTAATATTAATTTGGGAAAAGTCCATATACCTTCTCAAATTACCACCTAATTAATAATGTTTCTCTCAAACTTTCAAGAGAATAATTTCTATAAAGTCTTGGTACAAACTAAGATTTTTGTGCCCTCCAATAAGAAGACGGCAAATCAGCGTGGAACACTATAATAAAAATAAACATAAACACCTAATTTATTTATTTATATTATTTATTTTTATATTTCTAAAATACCTAAAACAAAAATCTTCTAGAATAAACTTTTCATATTTTTCCTCAAACCCGTCATCGACTCATCGGCCAACCCACGCTTTGCCGGAGATGACGCTGTCCAATATAGATAACACCGATACAAAGAACGCTGCCCCTCTCTCCTGTGCTCCCCCTCTCTGTGTCTCTCACCGGCAGCAAGAGAGAAGAAAAAGCTTATGCCGTGCCCCTCTCTCTCATACGCCACTGGCAGCAGAAAAATTAATAAAAAAGCTTATTATATATATAAGGGGTTGAGAGGCCCGGCCCAAGTCCATTCATGGGCTCTAAAGTGTAAGATCTTGAACGGATCGGGCTTTTGCTTGATCCGAGTCTTTATAAGAAAACAAAATATTGATTAAAAAATAAATCTCTTTATTTCATTTCAATTGAAAACAAACCAAAATTACATAATTGAAAGAATAATATGAATATATAAACATTTGAGATATTAATTGACAAGGCAATGTCCTTCAACGTCTTTTGGGTGGCAAGGATTTGGAGCAGAAGGTGGTACCTTTACCCGATTTGTTGCAGGTGTTGGCTTCATCATGCCATTCAAAGGCCTTGCGCCCTCAACAGGATTGCTACTAAAACAAATCAGCAACAGCAGAAGGATCGTCATCATCTTCATGAAGAACGTGAAGGAGAAAGAAGAATATTGTGTAGTTATAGTTTCCATTTACCAAAGGATGGGAGAGGTTTAGAGATAGAATAGAGGCTAGCTTGTTGAAGAATATTGATAATGCTTTTGAATATTTATAATCGATGAAGAACTTGCGCGGAGAAAGTAAAATGCAAGAAATTACACGACCACAACCAGAATGAGTTACGTGTGAGATTGTCCTGCCAAAGCTGCAGAATTTGTATTGCAATTATACAGAGAGTACGTACGCAGATTCTTGGCAAGTCCTTGGTAAGTCCTTGGTAAGTGCAGGAGCTGCTATACTTTCACAGAAAGTGGAACCATAAAAAAAAAAAATCTAAGCATATTACGTACCCAATCGATCGTCTCCTTCCGACCCAAGAAATATTTTCCTTTAGTATGATATATGCAGAAAAAAAAATGTATATGAGCAAAAAAGAGTAAGGGACGTGCCTGATCAGCTTATTTTATTATATATATATATATACTTTGGGATTGAAAATTATAAATATAAGGGTAACTTTACTTTAAACCCCTGAATTACCAAACGATTTGAAAAGCTCCCAAACATTTAGAGTACATTGAGTGAATATAATATTGAGAACAATGGTTT